>NC_051162.1:78157593-78457593 GCF_013339745.2 Dermacentor silvarum | reverse complement strand
CTTTTAGATTGCCACAAGTAATTTGGGAAAATAAACCGACTGGTTTCAAAATTCATGATGCTTGATCACAGGCTAATGAGTCTAAAGAAGCTCCTCGGACGGTGGTCAACAACTACTCTACAGAAACGGGGGGTTGGCTTCTCCTAAAGAGTGTTTGAAGGTCACTGATTTTTCGACGAAATACGTGAAATCAGAAACGCATGAATGTTTTGCGGGGCGAAAATTGAACTGTACGTGTGCGCAATTAATAAATGTGGACTGCAAGCATTTTTCTGCAACGTGACACAGTGTATGTGTGCTGTATCTGTAGTGTTTGTGGCACATATCAGTCAATAAAAATGAGTGTCATTATATAATCGCGCTTTTACGTTTGGTGTATGTGATATTAGGTGACATTTGCTATAATTTGTCACAAGATGTGATGCATTTCTATGTCACCAATATCAAAAGCAGTAGCCAGCACCTCATGTTGGTGCCAGCATCTTCTTGTTTATTGATGACAACACCAAAAAAAGAAAGCAAGCCTAAAATTGGGCTGTTTATCAGCGGAATTTATGAAATGGAGATAATTGCCGCGGATTAAAAAATATGACAAAAAATTAACATCGTACGACTTGAGGAATTCTTTGAGCCCATCGGAGAGAACGGCCTTGTGTACTTGTGTCGTCCATACTTGTCCCCTGTTGCAAAAATATAAAACAGGGCCTGCGCTTTGAAGTGACGTAAGCTTGCACCGTTTTTACTGGCACGAATTTGGCTAACCCAAACACGGCTTTACGCTCAGCAAACACATGCCAAAAATCAAGAAAAAGCAGCAGCCCACTTCTGCACAACGATTTGTTAGAACTCGGAGCAAACGCATCCATTGCAGCTTCGAACCAAGTAGGTGCTCTCGCCTTGGTGTCCTTTGTTTTACAGCGTACGTGCAGATGACTGAGGCTTATGGCGCTTCAAAATAGCGCCAAGAGGAAAGGTTGCGAACTCGTGCGAGCTTTCTAGGTGCATTGCAAACGTGTTCGCGTAGTCTGCCCCTATTGTAAAAAATTTAATAAGGCTGTCGGGAGCGCAGCGTATGGAATTATTTTTATTTTTCATTACATGATATCTGGTAAAGATGTGTGTGCTTTAAGGCGGCTCTGGCTACTCTTTTGAGCGTAGAATGTGTACATACATAAACTGAAAGAAGAAGCCGGCACTGAGCAAAAAAAAAAAAAAGCTTAACAAGAATGAAAGAGCCATACTTGAAGTCAGGTGACATAAATGCACGAAGCACAGCTCACAACAGAGATAAGAGAAAAAGCGCAAGAACATGAAGTGAGCTGTTAGAAATGCTTGGAATACAACTTAGAAAGGAGGTCAGCTTGGTGTTTGTTCTTTCACCTCGCGTACTTCACATATACACAAATAATTATATATACATGGAAGTTAAATCAACGGAATAGGTTTAGACTCTCCCTACGTACACATCTCACGGACGTTTTATTTATTAATGAACAGGGTTCGATTTCGCAAGGTTAGATTTGACTTAGCGGAAAGTCTTAAAGGGTTGCCAAGAGCATTAAAAAACAGTAACTTCAAAGCTTTTCTGCTCATAAGGGCCATTGAAGAGGATTTTAAGCTATTTCTGTTTTTTTTTCGTAGGAAATATAACGTAATTAAAAGATCAGAACCAATGTTCGTTAAAAACTAACCGTTGGTGTCGCTCACTGAGACTCATGGGTACTGTTGTGCGAGAAGTTTGAACGTTCTCCTCCTAAATCTGCATGCATCAGCCAAATTCACGAATGTTTTCCGTCGCTTTATTCATTTTTTTTCGGTTGACAAGTAGCTTAAGTGACTATTAATTTAGGTTGGGTATTATTGCGGCCGGCGTGATGCAAATGAATCGTTTCCGTTCCTACTTCGCGGTCGCGGCTTGCCTCGTCCCGCTAGAATAATGCTACTCAAGCTAATATTTAACTCAAGCTAACGTTAACACCGGCATGGATGTGGGCACGGCCCATCGTGTGCTTCTTCTGGTTGCTCAAGACACTTCTTCTGTTCAAGCTACTAGAGCAGTTGACATTGCTGTCTACTGTTTTATTGCGCAGCGCAAGCCGTTGCTGAGGGGTTATCGTCATCTTCACCTGCTGCAATGTACGTTTCTCGATGAATGCCTGAACACCAATGGTTGCATGTCTCGACGTCGCCTGACTCAAGCTCTCATTTTTCCAGACGAAACCAACTTGGATTCAATTATATATGGTGTTCTTTTTTGATGTGCGAGAAACGAGGCATTCACTTAGTTTGTCGTGGTTCTGAATAATATTTCAGTGAGTGCAATATGCAGTGAATTTGGTTCTGTTCCCACTGCTGTACTTCATTTTGTCATTGCTTTACTTAAGTCTTTATCTGCCCTTCTATCCTTTCTGTATTTCGTGCAAACTCCGGTTGCTATGTTTTATTGCTACTACTACTAAGACTACTACCACTACTACCACGACCACTACTACTTCTACCACCACCACTACTACTACTACTACTACTAACTACTACAACAGATAAATTAATAATAATAATAATAATATAATAATAATAATAATTGGCCTTGGTGTGTCTGCAGTCCAGCTCAACTTAAAATTTATGTCACCCAAGAATGCGCCGTCATACCGCAGTGTACGTATCTGAAATTATTTGTAATATTATATGCTACCCAGAAACCTGAGACGTGAATAATGCGTCCGCAGGGACACATTATTCACGTTCCACTTGGGTGACGTGACTAATACGTTTCACTTGGGTGAAACTTTTCACTTGGGTGAGGAGCATCTTTTGCTCAAGCATTATATGTCTTCCTGCATAGCAAATTATTAGTTTCCTTTTTTAGTTCATCAGAGTGACTTTTGGCCATCCACATTAGCCATTGCCACCTTGACTGTTTTTCTTTCTTGCTACATACGAGACACTAGTGGTACTCCAAAATCGTAGCTAGGAAATGCAGCAAAGCAAACAAACAAAAGCCTAACCCCTTCAGGCGCAGCGTCCACATGTGTGGACGCCAACTTCAGAGCTAAATATCTCAAAATTGACTTTGAATCTCGCGCGCAAACAGTGCTCCCTCCATCTCTACCTGTTGCTGCAACAATCCATGGCACCATCTGCCGCACCTGACACAAAATAACTGCAATAACAAATCTCAAAGATGGACGTCTCCACGTTTTACGGCGGCACACGTAAGTGGCTCTCACTTTTCAAGCTTTTGCGATATTCTATTCAACGCGACATGAAATTCTGCATTTGTCAGTAATAGCTAAGAAATACCGCATGCCAATAAACAAGACTTTTGCAATAGGAAACAATTTATAGTGTGAGAAGGGGTGCGCAAAATACCGCGTCCACGATCGTGGACATTGTGCCTTAGTGCCGCCTTTGTTCTGGGGCAGCTATTTTGGCGGTGCATCACTTCTGCACCGTGCGTGGAGAAATGATGGTTATTTGTGAAATCATGGATCAAAACGTCAGAAAGTTGATGATGCAACAGCAGAAGAAATCCCGATGAAAATATCAAATGGCGATTTCTCAGATGGGGACTTTTCTGATGATGAAATGGTAGAAGAAAATGAAGAAAACAAAGTAAGTTTGCTCTAGATTGTGAGACATTATTTTGTGTTCTCGCGAAAAAATATGGCACCAAACTGTCGAAAGTTAGTTTGTCCCTAATTTACGCTGTTTCAGCCTGCCAATCGTCAGGTGAACGCATCTATGGCCACAGCTGCACTGCCGGCACGACCAGACGCCACGGTCATTACCTCGAACAAGCCTGCGGCATCCAAGAAGGCTGAGATCAAATGGATGAAGAAAGATTTTGGTCCAAGTGATATTGACTGCCACTACGATCCTAAGATAGCGTCGCGACCGCAGCAGCCACTTGTGTATTGTAGCAAGTATTTCACCGAATAGATATTTGAAGACCTTGCGCAATTCAACAAGAGGTATGTCCTACAAAGAGACGGTACCGTATTAGTCACTGCGAAAGAAGAGGTCAAAATATTTTTGAAATGGTCACGCTAATGGGTGTTCTGAAATACCCTGGCGTCAGAATGTATTGGCAACCTGCAACGAGGATTCCAGCAATATTCGATTCGATGGGCGTGAAGAGATTCTTCAAAATCAGAGGAGCTCTTCACATAAGCGGCGCTGATGAAGAACGGGACCCCAGAGCCAACGCACAACGCTGCCGGGGAGAGGAATGCACATCCACCAAAAGCCGTGTCCGCTGCAGGAAGTGCAACGTTTTTCTGTGCTTGACATCTCAGAACGACTATTTTTATTTATTTCATAACAAATAGACTATTTCTGATAACTTTTGCAGAAAAGACTTCCTAAGCAGTGTTCCCGCAATGATTATTTCCGAGCCTCCGAAATAAAAGCGTATGTCTTCTTCTTCATCACCTTTCACTGATATTACTGCTTTGAGGCGCAACGTCCACATATGTGGACGCCACGGAAAAACTTAATCAATTTTTTTCTGAATTTGTTTTGGATTCCTTCTTTAATAGCGTTATTTATTCACAATCAGAACAAAATTTTTTTTCGCTACGCCAGATTTAATTCGCCCCTGAAGGGGCTAATAAAACTACAAAGACTTTCAAAAGTCCACACCACAATAGCTATACATTGACAGAGCAGATACGTGGTTTGCAATAAGTATACAGAAAGGAAAAGTGAGATTTACAGATTATGAGAATGTCATCATGCTTTCTGTGTTGTTTTCAATGTTCACATGACGACACCTTGATTTGGACGAGTTGGTTCATGCTGAATAACGTAGGTACAGCGGAACAATGTTTGGAAGACACAAACAGACAGGAAAGAGTGCTCAGCGTTCTTTCCTGTCTCTTTGTTTTCTTTTAAAAATTGTTACGCTGTACCTACCTTATTCAATGTTAATATGTTCCTAACGGCCAGACCTCCTTGTCGATCTTAGTTCCAGTACGAATTAACTAAAAATTGTGCAGATTTAGCCAAATAACATATAATTGTACCATCGAAAGGCACTCCATAACCTCGGCGGTGGAAGTTTAACCTTCATAAATCATTCAATATTGTTCCATGCGGTAACATAATTCACCTAGTTGTACTTTAAGACCAACAAAACGCATGGAGTAGTGATTTGTGTAGCCTCACACTTAAAAAAATTGGGTACACTCGGTTTTGGAACTCTTGCTTTTGGCACTTCTTATCCTTCGCGTTGCTTTCGCGTTTTTCATGTGTGTAAATTGTTCCCAGATTTGTTGGTTTACAGTTGGCAGCCAGAAAACCGCCCAAATCGTAATTAATGTAGTCGTCCAAACATTGGTAGGGGTTAAAACCGTTTTTTTTCCTGTGCAGCATTAACAAGAATGCATGGGTTTTTTAAGCCGTAGCTGCATCCCCTTTCAAGGTTTTTTGGCTGTAATGGATATTTAAGGGAAGTACTTACTTGTCCCAAATAACATGACCTAGTTCCGTTCTTGCGCCTCATTATTTTCACAGCTTGAGTTTTATTTAACTTTTCCAAACATGCGAGGGCGTTTCCATTTGACATTTCATCTTGAAAGCATAAAGTTGCCTTCCTGCTTTCTTAGTTTTTGTGTCATTGCTCGACAGTGAGTTCACCAATTTACATGTTTAATATTTCGGCAGGCTCCATCTATGCGCAAATAACGAGTGTCATTTCACGCTTGGCGGTACTTCTTGATGCTGTCCGGGTAAAATTTATGTTCAAAAGTAAATAGTGGCGCAGGTTTTGCGATAACTTTTTCCGACCCCGCTCAGCTTATGTACTCGTTGCAATGCTCGTCACCTTCGCTCACTCCTTACCACATTATGCTCCACAAGTTCGTATTTATTCATTACGTGATGTCGTCCAGCATGTGCAGGACGTCTTGCGCCTAGCCCTTTCCCTATTCTCCCGTCTCGGCTGGAGGTAGACGTTGTTTTCGGCTGTGGTGCATGCGGGAAAAAGTTCTTCCCGCGATCACTTATTTTCTTACGTCTGCGAGCAGAACGGCTGCTGTCTGATGCACATTCTCATTATTTTTTGCTGTATTCACACGTGCCAGCATCTCTTAAATGAAATCATTGCTACACACTGCAGAACTGCTACTATGAAAAACCATGTGCCAGGCCTGCTTTTATTAAGCTCTAAGCGCCGAATAACATCGTGTAATGCAAGACAGGGGTAAGTGGCGGTCGCTGATAGAATCCTTCGTCCTGCAGGGAAAATAAAAAAAAAATGGCCTATGCATCCGCCGTTCACAGATGATTGGTGACTTTAATGCTGTTAGCAATATTTGATGGTTAGTCCGTAGTGTTTGATGACATGTTTTATACATTATAATCAATGTGAAAGATGGCAGATGGTCAGTGACACATACCTGTGATCCTAGTTGGCACCAAAGAGGCTTACTGA
This sequence comes from Dermacentor silvarum, assembly GCF_013339745.2. Lineage (NCBI taxonomy): Eukaryota > Metazoa > Arthropoda > Arachnida > Ixodida > Ixodidae > Dermacentor > Dermacentor silvarum. The sequence continues at coordinate 78,451,160 of NC_051162.1, read as the reverse complement.
AGACTGGCACATGCCAAGTGGTGAATGCACTCTGACCTAAGTTAGCGTCAATGGCGTTCATTGAAAAGGATAAAATGCCCAGTGTTACATATCCTGCCATTAAAGTTGGCGTGAAAGAAAGTCATTGAATAGTGAGACCCACTCGGTGACCGAAGTTTATCGAAGCGTTGGTTTCGAACTCAGCTTCCTCGGCACATCAGGCCGATGACACACCCACTTGACCACGGACTACCCGGTGACCCAAGTTCGCGGAAGAAAAGGTTAGGCGCGGACATACGTAGATACATACATACATACATAGATACAGACACACCGCCAGGTGGAGGAATGTAGAAAAAGACTTCTAATACCATTAAAAGGCTGACGATTATAATGTTGATGCAATGAACTCTTGCATCAGCGGAAAGGCATAGAGTTTACTTAGGATAAAGTTTAACGGAGAAAAATTCCTCTTATATGCCACTTTGAAGAAGAACTAAATAAATACCCATGAAGATGGCGTACTTCCACCAAAGAGCATCTCTTGCGTGCATAATTCTTGCTTGCATTTTTTTCTGTAGCCGTGCGTGCCCGACGCTTACCTGTCGCGACTGCCACGGCACGTGGATACGCGATGATGATGACGGTAACATGTTTTTTCTTGCTTTTAAGGATACGATAAACCCTTGACCGATGTCACACGAGTGAAAGCGAAAGGTGAAAGAGGCGCTGGGTAAAGTCAAATCATTTCTCTGAGGTTGCTCTCACGTCTACACAACAAGCGCTGTCAGAAAAATGGATCGGCACATCCGGTTTACGCGTACGCTGTTTGTGGCAAAAACTACCTCAAAACAAGCATTGGTAATAAAAAAATCTACGCTTGATAGAAGACAGCTATCACTGTCGGACAAGATAAGCTGCTCTAAAGTGTGCATACTGTATTTATACAGTTTAGGTGCGGCCAAAAGGCTGTCCATTTCACAATCAATGCGTCTCTCTCAGTCAATCACTTTGTCACTCCTCTCTTGTCCACTTCCGCAATATGCATGCAAGTATATCGAATATTTCGTACGCGGGAGCAAGGTAAACCCTAAAAGGTGTGAGATGTTTTTGAACTAATAGTATGCTTACATGAACAGAGAGAGAGAGAAAGAAATGCATGATGATTAACCAGATGCAATTTTCCGGTTTGCTACCCTGCACGGGGGTGGGGGAAGAAAGTGGCTGCACAGAGGAGAGGGAGGAAAAGAAAAGACAGTCCGGTGGACCTCAAGAAGCGCCGTAGCGTTTACGTGGCCTTCTCATGCAATGTTAAGTCCCGTCGATGTTATATAAAACGTGAGTTTTCAGTAGGAGAAGGCGGCCAAAAATATGGCACTAAGCGGGGCAGGTAAGTGGAATATATTGATTCTTGCTTAAAATGAAACAGTAATTTATGCTGTAGAATAAGGTGTCCGAAGCATATTTGCTAAGCCCCCGTGAACAGGCTTCTGGTCTTTATTTATTCGCGTCTAACCACTCCTCCCAACGAGAGTCGCAAGCAGGCTGACAAGAAAAAGTATATATGTATACAAGAATATAGTTAGGACGAGGGCCGTTATAGGTGTTCTTCCCCACCTAGTCTCGATGACGCTCTAATGAAACTTTTCATTGGACTTCTGAAGCCAACAAGCCTTTAAGGTTTCGTCCACTATAGAAGCCGTAAATTAACGCGTAGGTCGTTAACGAGGAATGATGCTAACGAGCATATAATCGAGTATAGAAGCGACTTGGTCTGTGTAGAATCAGAAACTGCGTCTGCATACCCCCCCCCCCCCAAAAAAAAACAAAAAAACAAAAAAAAAAACAAACAAACAAGATGTCATTCCGCATCAGGGAAACTTAAGCGAACTTTTATCAGCTTTATTTCTTATCATGAATGGTATATACTTATTCAAACACATTTGGTGATATTTGAGTTCTAAATTATTTTGTATAGACTATTCTTTTACCATTTCATTTGATGAGCTATTGCCAAGCGAAACTTCGCTTCAGAGGGTCAACAGCACCGCTAAGAGTTCTTGTGTTAAAGTAGCCACGATTAAATGAATTTTGGGTTACAATATCACCCTACTGTAAATGATACGTTGGCCTTCATGGGGTTAAAAACAAGTAGCAAATATATGCTGATAATTGTTGTTGGGAAATATTTGGCATGACAGGAAACACTTCAAAGATAAAAATGACCAAATCGGTGCTCTTGCATAGTGGAAAATATTCTATAATATTTTCCTGATAGAGTTTCCAAACGATAACCTTTACAAAAATAACAACTGCAACGTTCCTGGGCGGCCAGGTTTAAATGTATATTCCTTACGATGATACACTTATTCTTCGATGATACAGTTATTCTTGCTACGTCAATTATATGAAGGTTCAAGAGAACGGTTTGCATGTTCCTGCAAGAAATCACGCATCCTCCACGTGATAACCTCGGACTGCGCAGTACGCGTCAATTTGTTGACCGGGATACTCATCAATAGACAAAACAGTAACACTGAATTCCAAATACGCATGGGGTACTTCAGTTAAACTATACGGTGCTAGAAGCATCGTTCCATAGTTTGAAAACTGGCGTACTTGTACGATTTTATTGCATTGAGCGCCTTCTAAGTCACGAATTATTTTATCATTCTAAAGAAATCTGATATTAACAACGTATAGCCATCAGGACGTGGAAGGAATGATGGGACGAGTGCATTCAAAAAACTTGTACTACGCCCGTACACAAAGAGATTCCGCCTGTTATTCAAAGGGTGCATTGTGCCTCGCAACAAAGAAAGAAACACTGCAACGAAAATGCTTTCGCTGCAGATCGACAAGACAGCGTGGATACGCGCGCCTGCTTTAGAAGCAAACGCAATACATTGCACTTTGTAGCGGCGCCCAACATCGCGATTTTCGCTCTCCCGTACTTTGTAACCCAAAAGAGTCACCTTAGAGCTTGGGCAACATCAAATACCGTATACGCTTGTGTAAGGGCCGCATTCGTGTAATAGCCACTCAGCTTGGCAGCCTAAGATTTAAAAAAAAAGTTGGATAGGAAATTGTAGACGCCGACCACACGACTCAAGCGTTGCTGCTGCGTGCCTGTGCTTCTAATATATATTCCTGGCGTCTGGCTGTTTAGCACATCGTCATGCATATATTTAACGCGATGGATAGCGTTAGATATAGACGACGTCCATCTACATATATTCGTGAATGGCACGGAGGCAAATTGTATGCACGCTGCCGAACTGAGCCTAAGCTGCGGTGACAGCGACATGTGACAGTTGACATGTGACGACATGTGACGAACATAGGCTGCGAGCGTGCATGCGTCAACAAATGAATGCATAATACATATAATAATAATATAAGGAATAATATTACTATAATATTTAATTTTAATAATATGCATAATAATAAAATAGTAACCTCTCACTCCTGCTGCTGTATAATGATATAACCACAGTGGTGGTGAAATGATAGAGCATTCACCTCGTATGTGGGAGGCAGGCGAGCGCTGTCACCGCGTACAAAACCGGCAAAATAAGAACAAGCGCACTCCCGGCCTGGTGCTCGGCAACTACGGGAGTTTCAAAAAGCATTAAAGGAGACCCACTTATTGGGATGTTGACCCGCATGGGAGCGCCAGAATCTTTTTTACGGTGGTGAGCCTCAACGAGTCCGGGTGCCGTGCCGGTCCTGCTTCGGCACCCCAGCCCGACCTGCTCAGCCTTCCGAGCCAATACTTTTCCCAAGGTTACGAATCCGTTTTGCCGACTTCTCTTATGTACATTTATCTATGAGGCTGTTCACCTTGGAGACCTGCTGCGGATGTGGGTACGGGTCGGCGCGACAATCACACACCCTCACTCCAATTTGCAAGGGCCGACAGGAGCCAACAGGACAGCGCAGGAGCCGCACTATTTTACGGAGCCACCATGCATATTTCGAGGAGGACCCATTCGAGGGACTGGATCTCCTCACAGAGAAACGAAAACTCGTCCCTGGGCTCCCATCTGAGTAATATCATTAATATTACTCCGGAGCTCGGTATAATAATATTAACTACTTCAACTAGATTGTGCACGGCTGGCGAAGTTAGACCGAGATGTCCCACCCCCGTGTAAGGGTCGCAGCTCGTCAATATCCCCGAAAGAGAAATAAAGGGGTGGCAGTTACTCGAGTGTATACGGTAACAAGCGCCAAACGCGCAGCGCAGTCCACCACGACGACGTCGTATTTCAGCGAACGCGTCCATTTCACTTTAGAGCGACGTTGCCACGTCGTCAGGTCTCCACGCTTTGCTGTGCTCTGTCTGGAAGCACGTCTCTCGCACGTCTCTCGACAACTCAGGTTTACGGCGCCGGAGATTTTTTTTAGAGGGTAGGACGCATGATCCTGAACTCTCTTTCGCATCCAGTGTCTCCTGCAGCACTGATATCAACGCTTACTTGCGAAGTAGAATCTCTAATTACAAGTTGTTGCAGACAAGCTAATTGTTGTAGCATGGCTTGGTCGTTTCCAGCCGAGCGCACATTTACCCTGCGTCCTGGCGGTGGTAACATACTAGCGAAAGTTTTAATTCGGTTATGAAAGAGCGGCGAAAGTTTGGCGTAAGCATCTAAAAGCGAATGCTGCGATAAGTTCTCTTCAGAAGCTTGTTTTGCACAACATACGCAAAATTCAACAAAATGTTTCTTATTGTAGCCAGAGTCAGCATTTTGTCAGCGCTAAACCGAAAGGGATAAGACACATTTATGTGCTTCCACCAAAGAAACAATGCAGATTTTTGAAAGCAAAGGTTTCTTTTGTTTTTGTTTCTTAACGGTTGCGTGTTTGGGTATTGGAAAAAGCGCTTATTTCCGATACTTTCGGTGCTTTTATCTTGCAGATGTAGCATATTTTTTAACAAACTTAGGCACTTGGGCACCTATAACTCACACAGGGTTGCTCGTTCAGCCGGCAAGTCTGAAAAAAAAAAAACAGTTTGGTTTCTAAAAAAAGAGCCGCTAGCTGTATTCCCCTTCACCTGAAACTGACTTCGCGAACCTGCCGCGTAAGCTTATTGAGTTATTGCTCACGCAGTAATCCACCGTGTATCCTAACGTGGCTATAGCAAAAATGGCCCTTTGCTTACTCTCAGGGTAACACATATGTGTTTTTCTACGTACAGGAACCTACTACTGCCAAGTTTCCTAAGGTGCCTTGTTTTATTTGTAAAACGCAAGTAAAAAAAAATTACCTTGGTGCATAAGCGAGATGAATATCTGGGAAAGCTGGTACGACCCACCGTGGTGGCTCATTTGCTATGGCGTTCTGGTGCTGAAAACAAGGTGTCGTGGGAGCGATTTCCTGCGGTACACTGGTCGCATACGGAAGAGAGTGAAATGCGAAAGGGCTCGCGCACGTAGGTTTATTTGGAGCAGTTTAGTACCATGCGAAGGTTGAAATCAATCTGGTGCGCATCGTTTCCCTTAGCCAGTGTATGCTGTTTTAGGAAGCTTAACTAATATAACCTGATCGTGACTTTTTGACTTGGCATGGTATCCCAAAGGTTCTCGTGTCGTCTTGTGCAGCATCGAATGCTTAACCTTAGACCTCGTCGTATTAAGTGGCGACGTTGCTTTACTATCGTAACGCATGGCTTGTTTGCATTGCTTGTTTATTTATTGTTTTGATTTCCTAATACAATTTTCAAGTAACATACTCACGACGCACCACAAGCCGTAACTCACTTTTCTGAGTGGGTCTCCAAAATGCGCTCCTTTAACATTTGACGCGCTACGGTTAACTCACGCCGCTACTGCTAGTGCTGCTTACTTTTTCGCCTCTGTTACCACAGAAAAAATATAATTAAAGTAGTAGCTTTTCTTTGTGGGGTTTAGCGTCTTGTCGTGACTAGAGGTTTTGGTTAGGTCAAACCTTACAGACGTCGAACATGAGTGAAGGACATAGAGGTACTTTAGCAGCAAGCAATAGATTCTAGTGAAGAAGTCGTTTATTTAAAGCAATAATCTTGCCCAAGTCCCTAGGCAAAGGATTCCGATGACTCTATAGTCCTGGCCTGCGCTCATGACGCAACAACATGGACTCCGCCTATGTTGTTGCGCCTTCGTTCGGGCCTACAATGTGGATAGAGATGCCAGGGAAGCAACGGTTAATTAGATATCCGTAGAAAACCGTCTAAGCAATTAGTTCAATCACGCCTTTGGAGTCGATGGCCCCTCCGTAGTTGTGGACGTCACCTGTTGGCGCCTTGAGTGGAGCTACATTCTCGCCCGACCATGGCCACCCGTTGGCGTGCCAGGACGCACGCTTGTCCCGCCGCTGTCTAGATGGTCACCTGCGAATGAGAGTCAGCTCGCGCGAGGCACAGGCTTATCCTTTGCCGTTTTGAAACGCGACAGTCCCGAAATTGGATTATGAGTGTAATATTAAGTGGAATATGAGGAACGCCGTAGCGAGGGCTCGGTATTAATTTTGACTACCCTGTGATCGTTACCTTGCACCCCAGGCATGGTACACGTGCGTTTTTCTACTCTGCTCATAAGAAAACGCGGCCACCGCGGCCTGAATCGAAACAGCGGCATCGTGCTCAGCAATGCAACCCCACAACCGCAACCTCCACCACAGCAGAAGACCACTGTATAAAACATCCCAAAGCCAGTCGAACCTTCTTTTGTTTCAAAAAAAAAAAAGAACGTCGTCTACGTTCTCTACCGGAGAAGTACACATACAGAGAAAGCTGTCCTAGGTCATCATCATCCGCCTATTTTTTTTTTTTTTTCATTTTCCACTGCACGACAAATGCCTCTCTCAGCGACGTCTAGTTTCAAGAATCATGAGGAACGTAGTAGCCAGTACTGTACCGGGGAGGCCAATTCCTGTTCTGGTGGTCTCTGTTTAAGCTTGGTGGGCTTTCCTGCACCTGGACATGTATAGCCCCACTGTTTCTCGGCATTTTGTTGTCGATGTCAGGTGCCACTCCAAGCCTGGAAATGTAGTGGGCTTGGACGAGGATTACAACTTACGACCTTCAGATTAGGAGCCCGGCGTTCTACCTCTGCTCCAGGCCAGCACTCTATCCCAGGTACTATGTCATAAATGTGTCAGCTACGCGAAGACCCTTGCCAGACAGCGGGCGCTGTTACTGAGAGCAAAAGCATCTACCGAAAGGAAACGCGGCTATAGGCGAACAACAGACGCTGCGGCATAAAAACACCGCTAGCGCAAGAGAGAAAAAGAGCGCGGTACATCCGATGCGTGTCCGGTCATAAGAGCTGCATGAATACATGCATGTCCACCGTGGCTTGTTTGTACATGGTCTTCCTTTCCCATTCGCTGACGTTGCGCATTAATGATTCAGAGGAAACGGTACTTCGCTGCTCCGGTGTCAAATGTTTCAGCCGGTGCTCCACTATGCAAGATAAAAGAAGAAAATAAAAACCAACACTACTGGAAACAGGTTGAATCGCAAGACGATAGAGTGGGGGTAAACTTCAATTTCAGGAGTATAAAAAGCCACGAGCACAGATGTTGCGTGATCGAACAACTCGACAGCAATGCTAAGATAAAAGCAACAGAGCCTTCACCGAATTTAAGCCAAATTCTGTTAATTTTTAAGTGCAACAGAATATTCACGGTAGCAGAATTGTTTTTTTATTTGTTTGTTGGTCACATTAATAAATGTTCAAATTGGCGCGCTCTCTGGGAATGTTCGGCATCCATTCTCGCACCTTGCGCTTTAGGAAATAATAAGCATTTTTGCTGATATTACTTAAGTTCTTACTAAATAAACCATGTGCTACAAAAGTCATGAAACTTAGGAAAGTTGCAAGCCGCTATCGGCTATGATTTTATTAGCAAGTTGGCGCTGCGAAACGTTACAAAGAAAATATCGCGTTATTGACATGAAAGTTACTATTTCCCGTGTATGCACTATTATATCATACTATATCTTAGCTTCTGCAGTGGCTGATTAGCTACGATTCTTGGGTATAGTGAGCCCAAAGTTATAACACGAATTACCGGCCTTGGTGGATGCGCATGGTGGCATCCCGAAATGGCTCCATCAGAGCCTCAAAAATTACATTTGCAAAGACAGCATACAAGACACGCGGTAAACTTTTTATCGCTCACATACCGTAAAAAGCGATGGTCTGTGCCAAACACCAGTTCATCTATGTGAAGCCAAATTGAATCTAATGAAAAGCTCTGTACTCACGAACACGACATTGCAGTCGCACTGGTTCAGCGGCCATGGAGTTCTACTATTGAAAGTGCGGCCACTGTGGTTCAATTCCCTTCAATAAGAAAGGAACGGACTTAATTTTTCCGCTTGCGTTCCCACGCGGCATAATGTCAGTATGAAACTAAATAAAGGCATGCAGGCAAGTTTCATTGAGATATTGCAATAGTGAATTATAAAATGTGTTGTCCATAATGCGGCTTTCGTTGTCCTCAGCTTGATCACTGTTCAATTTTCACACCTCTAAGTAGACTTTCGAGAATTTTCTTTGTTCAAGGACACGTCCAAAGTAGATGGCGGGCATCCGCTGCAAACGCAGAAGTGGAGCAATTTGGAAACTGGACAATGTCTTCGTATTGTTGACCCCAAGTATAAGTGATGGCTGAGGCTAAAACGGACAAATTAACGGAGGTTCACGTTCAAGAAATTCACTGTGCTCGTATTATTGTGCCACCATCCACGACTTTCTCGGTCATTACCACAGTTTTAAGGAAGTAAAAAATAATAATTAAAAAAACACATTCGTCGGCTCTTCCACTCCGTGAAGATGGTTAACCAGTAAAGCTGAAACGTGCGGCCCCGGTGTTTTCACTGCTTCGATCCCTAAGGTTCATTAAAGTATTTCTCAATTATGACGTCAGACTCACGTTCGGCTGCGACGTAGAGAACGACGTCACTGGCGGTATGCCCGCAGTCCACCGTTGTCGTTTGCGTTCAATGTCTCGAGTTTGCTCGGCGGCGTGGTTAGCAGCATTCGCCCGCCATTGTCGCTTGCGATTCTTCGCAATTAAATTGCTTCAAAATAAATCTGTCCGTTACGGTAAGACAATAAATGGCTCATATCCCCGTGAACGCGGCCTCGCCATTACGACGACAAAAGGGAAGTGAAATTCTACGCTGGAATGGGGAGCGACAACGCAGCATTGGGCATAATCAAAACAAAACATACATCAACGCAGTCAGCTGTGGAAGATGACGACAATTACGAACACGGGAACAGTGGCACGAGCACGAGGGCAACCCGAGGGGCGCCAACGAGCCAGCTGCGGAAGAAGACGACGACGGTCGAGCCAACGCTGGTGATGATAGTTTTCTGTACACAGGCGATTTCGCGTTTATACGATTTCGCCTAGCAAAATCAAGCTTCGCTTTAATAGGCAGATCTAACGAACATGTTAGAATATGGGTGAAGCGAAGATGTCCTGAAACCATTTAGTGAAATTTGCCCGTTTCAGTCCAGCGTCCCCGGCGTAAAAGTAACTGGCTCGCGCATGCGCTCTCGAGCAGCCATCCCGCACAATGTGAGAAATCATATGTTGGCTTGTCTTTCGTAATTTCTTCTCATTTATTTTAAATATACCATCCGCTTCTTGGGCAACCCCCGTTGTGGGTATGTACCATCGTATGTAAACTGTAATCGTGATGAACACGTTGCGATCATCTAAACGAGCTAGTTGGCGTTGCATGATATGCACCGCCCGCTTCTTGGCCAACCGCCCTTGTGAGTATGTGCTATAATATGGAAATCATAATCCTCATCAACACGCGGCGGTCACCTCAAAGAGCTAGTTGGTGATGGCACGAGATAAGTACAGGTGTGATGCCATGGCGTTCACATTACATGGGTTTCACATATAAGCAGTGAGAAACAATTGGTCTCGTTTTTTTTTCATTGCTGGGAAAGCGTTAACTTCTGGAACGTTGGTACATCCCCCAATAAAGAAACAATTTCTGTTGATTCTCAGTGTATCAGGTATTTAGCAATAGATAATGTAATGGAACACCCTTTGACCTTATAATGCTCACTGGCCTCTATTGTACATGGCGCACGCGTATTGCTGGCTTCTATGGCGATCCAGATAGAAGAACAGCTTGTACGTATTTTCGAGAGCATATTAGCCACATTATATACGCAAGTAAAACGCATGATTGGGCTCCGACATGGGGGACCAGGGCGCAAACCCTGGCAAGCTTAAATGACTGTACCAGTCGCGCTATTGTAAGGGCTTTAGGCACTATCTGTCTGGAATATCTATTGTATAGTGTTTTTCCGAGCGTGAAAGAAGCCCTCGACTGCAAGCAAAGTTTCTCGAGTCGCTAGTAGCGCGGCAATTATATATATACATTCATGCCTATCCAGAGGATTGCCAAGGAACATTTGGTGAGTATAAGTCTGTTGGCTTTTCGACGAGCCTGGGCTAGCACGCGGTTCTCGACCTGTAAATGTCAGCAGCTTTCATTCTCAGACTTCTCACTGATTCGGGACAATACAAAAAAATGAAAGTGCAGATACTCCGGTTCTTCCGCGCCGCCTGTCTGGAGCAATCCGACACGTGGCTGCCTCGCTTTGCCCGGCATGAGCCCTTATTCGGAAGCAAAGAAACAGGACACACGAGGAACATAGCAGCCGCTTTCGCTCGCCGTCATAAAGCCGGCCAGCCCTTTGTCGAAATTGGTGCCTCGGGAATGCTTGCGCGAAACGACGGCGTAGTTAGACTCGTTCGGGCGTTCGCTGTGCCATCACCGCGATTCTTTTACATGGAAGGCCCCCTTTTACTGCCTAGACGTTTGCTTCGTGGCAATTTCTGTTTGGCTCACCATTTGCAGGGTTCCCTTCCATTGGTTCAGTTCGGCGTTATTCTGTACCATGTGCCGACCCTTCTTGTTTCGAAACGTAGAACTAGTACTGTGTTGGTGAATGTCGTCGTGGTTCCCTTGCCTGTCTTGGATAAAAGTAACAGATGCTATTCTGGTTCACGAAAGAGTTGTGCGAGAACACCATATCGAAACAGAGGGGTCAGCTTAGGTTGACTGCGGGAATAAATATTGCGCCGTTTTAAACGTACCAACACGGCACACTGGATTACGAGGAACGCCGTAGTCGTGGATTGCGGATTAGTTGTCACCACTTGGCATTCTGTAATATCCACCCAAAGCACAAAACAGGAGAGTTTTCTTATTATTTCTCCTCCATTGGTACGCGGCCGCCGTCGTGGCAGGGAATCGAGCTCGCGACCTCGTGCTCCACAGCAATCAGCCCCAGTGGCAGGTCTGCCAGATTCGCGCAGTTCCCCATGAGGAACGAAACTAAAACGATAAAGTACCATACGTCGCTGCTCTACAAACCGTCAAAGTCGATGTCGGATTGGCTATTGGAGACGTGGACGTCGAGCTTCGCGTTGCCCGTTTCAGCCACACATGCCTAGGATACTTTCAGTGCCGCCTTTTGCATTGCATGTATTCAGTTGGAAACCGCTTCGGTGTTTTCCGACGCCTGCTCATTGTGTTAACACCATGCCATGAAATTGTCCTGTCGACTGCGCCAAAATATGTAATAAAACTGCACTTAGTAGCTGCGCAACAGAGACTCCATTTTGTTCTATATGACACTTCTTCTTTATTCTCTTCCCATCCCCTGCCCCTTGTCTTGTTTCAACTTCTTCTATTTTCAGGCCGCCATAGGATTGCTTCAATGATGTTTTCCTGAACTGCTTTTCATGAACCCTGGTGGTCCAAATCAATCCAGAGGTCATCACACGGCATCCGTAATAACGCATTGTGCAGTTTCGTGACGTCAGTTGTGTCCAGTAGCTTTCTTTTTTTTCGCTTTCTCCGCTGATTTTTCAATCTGGAAACTGAGCCGTGAGTGCAGCAGCGTGCCGGTTTGCTTGACACGCAAAGATCCGTGATAAATACACCCCAAATAATCTTACTTCTTGCTTTTCTTTTTCATTCAAAACAATATATAGAGGAAATTGCCTTGCGTGACTTGGCAAAATGCGTAGTGTCTGACACGAACATGCTGCCCTTTAGCAGCGTCACAGGGACGTAGACAACAGCGGAAGAAACAACAACAAAAAATTAAAAATAATGTGGCTGTATAAACACAAGCAAGTCAAAAGTTCAGTAATGTTGAGAGAAATTCCCCAATGTCAAAAATAGAGACAGCAGAAACATAAGTCGCCGATTAGATACAAATTCTTAAGAGGAAAGCGAATTCGAAGCGGTTTAATGAATATAGGTGACAATTGAATACTACTGTAAGCGGATTGCAATTTACTTGCTGTGCGTTCCAGCAAGAAAATATTACAGCGGCAAATCCGGCTGTTCGGTTGTTCATGATCATCTAACGAGGAGCGAACGTGGAAGATCGTTATGTATGTCTCTTCTATGTTCGTCCATCGTTTTACGCTCTGGTATTAAATGACCAAGGAAACATTCTTTCTTAATTGTGTTATACTCGGACATTGTAGTTCTGATATTAAATGTTTCTTAAATATTTTGGTATTCGTTTATTAGGTTTACTGCAGAAGAAATAATGACCTGGCTACCATAATTTGTTCCCGAACGCGGTGTAAAAATTGACGTCACTTTCATCATATACGGTGTGTCTGAAGTGTGGTGACAGTTTGCTTCTGAATGTGCCTGATCTGATTTGTACAGTTGAACATTTTCCAGACGATAAGTAGGTTGATTATTATGCCATCTCAAAAGCCACTTCCATACTCTAAATAAATTCTTTACATGCAGTGCAACGAACAATAGTTACCAGTAATGTGAAGGTTGCGTCTTCCAAGTAGGCTTTCTGCGCCCTGATATGCTGTGTTTTCGAAGGGAGGGGGGGGGGGGGTAAGGAGCCTAACCACGAGCAGGTGAAAACAACACCAAATTAACAAGAAAACTAGAAAGAAAAGAAGAGCATAAACGTAAACATCCGGCTCCTCTCTTGCACGAAACCATGATCAATCTTCTCGAGAGAATCCCGGCATCTGTTGTGGAAGGCACGTATTTCCCATGCGGTGAGAGAAAATGGGCTTGTTGAAGTCTTTGCACGAGCACTCTTGACGGAGTAAACATGCCTCGAGCCTGAAATTCCGACCACGGGGAAACAACGAGGGTGAGGGAATGGTGCGAGCATTTGAAAGCAGACTCGCACCCTTCAACGTTTGTTCAGTACCGAACGCGGTGAGCCAAGAGTTTCCCTTTCAGATTCCCCACACCGGCAGCACTTCAGGATAAAGCAACGCGTCCCCTTGCTTAGACATGCTATCAAAAAGCTGCAGCAGAGAGGTCTAATTTGCCGAGTAATCTGGAATGTTGTTGGAACTTCTTGCATAGTATTGCACGAGCAGCATATATAGTTCTTACTTAAAACCAGCAATTCCTTAACACTTATTTCCCACACTGTCTGCTGCCTTGCCGAGTAGACGGTCACTAAGGTGTGCTACCTGGTCTCCGTCAATTCAGACTATTTCAAAAATGTAAGCAAATGCACCAGACTTTCTCGCACATTACCTGCTGCTTTATGCGAAGGAACCAGTTGATTTACATTCGCGTGCGAAAATCCTGTAGATGTGAAAATTTGTTAAGAATGATAAAAACGACGTCAATGCATTCTTGACATGCTAAGGTGCCAACCTTATGATGATAATAAATGCAAAGCCTCTTGACATGATAACATGCAAACCACATCCTATTGACTCGAAAAGATGGAAATTATACGATGATCAAATTGATGCAAATACTAATGGGATTCAAAAAGACTCAACGTATGATAAGATACAATTTATGTGACGATGATTGATGTAACGCGGGAGGTGTTGAGGCCTCTGAATAAAGTGATTGCGCAGTGTTGCATGGTGGTTTCATATGGTACCTACTTCACGTTTTTATTTATGGCAGCTTGTGATAGTCTTATCGCCATTATACTCACTTTCTTAGTATAAATAGGAAGATTGAAGCGAACCCACTTATTCAAAAAAAGAATTGAAGGGAAGGTATTACAATATTATGAATGGTAACTTGTTTTGTAGAGAGAGAGAAAAAAAAAGGTAAAGGAAAGACAGGGAGGTTAACCAGAGATTATCTCCGGTTAGCTACCCTCTACTGGAGGAGGGGTAAAAGGATGCGACAGGAGAGAGAGAGAAAAAAAATAAATAAAAAAGGAAACCAATGAAAATCACGCACACACGCACACAAAACTTGTTTTGTAGAGCTAAAATAAAAACACGGGGGCTGGAAGAAGTCGATATGTTTCGTGCTGATTTTTTTACGAGGATTATTTCTGAACGTCTGATGTATCCGCTACCTTTGCTGCACTACTGTCTGGTTCACCTACAAGCATTGGACTGCGTTTTTACTTAATCCCTTTGGTGAGTGTACTACTGTGAAATGGAAAGGCGACGCGAAGGGGCACCCCCATTTTTTTAGGTGATGGTATCAACTTGCTCACCTTTTTTTTAGCCTTTTTGCTAGACCGTTGGTGTCTGAAACATTTGTCTTCCCTAGGGATGGGAACCACATTTTCTTGTTAAACGTTGCAGAGAAAATTGTTTCATTGCCTTTCGAGCCTTGTTTTATCACCTGCTTTTAAAGCAGCTACTGCACACAACTTTCACTGAACTTCCATGAAATCAAGGAACGAACTCTGCTTACGTATTCTCCGTCACAACACCGCCACTCTCCCAAGTGTCAGCGGGAAGTGACATGCGTGAAAAAAACAGAAAGTATGCCATGATCAGGCATAAAGCCCTAAAGGTCTCACAGGGCTGACATCACGATTTGAAATTCAATGCGCGGCTCACCGCAGAACTGTCGCGAAAGAAGTTTTAAACTTTGGGCTCAAGCTATCCTTCCTCGGTTTATGTTTATTTCTTCGTTTTGCACAAAGCTAAAGAAAAGTTGTCTTTGCGCTATTTAGGGGGAGGGGGGGGGATGTAAGCTTAATCGCAGTCAGTGAATAACTCGTAAGTTTCCAGAGCTCCGAGATAATGATCAAGCCATTTTTCTTCTGGTAATACGGCTACCGTGGAGAACCCGACCTCATTCACCCGTACTCTCTCCGGGGTGGGCCTGCATCACTGACCCTTCACTCGACAATTTATTCACTAACACCGCTTCGGGTACCCGCTGTGGTGGCACAGTGACTTTGTGACTTGGTGGCGTTGCACTGCTAAGCCCTAATCCATAGGATCAAATCCCGGGCGATGCGGGTGAAATGCAAAAAAAAAACACACACCTATGTACCGTGCATTGTGTGCATGGTAAAGAACGCCAGGTGGTCAAAATGAATCCAGACACCCTCACGACGGCATGCCGCATAATCATATCGTGGTTGTTGCGCGTAACACTCCATGATTTATGTTTTAACTGCTTCGCATATGTAAGCATTTAAAGTTAGGTCTAAAGCTTATTACTGCCATACGGCCAGTCTATGGTGCAGTGTGAAAGAGTAGTCGTTCCGTGTTCTGGTGCGGATTTCAACATAGCTAAAGTGTTGACTGAAGCCTTCATGGTGCAGAAGTTACCTCATCAACAGTCCACCATATTCGACCGGCAAGTAAAGACCGCATCATCGCTCGAAGTCCTTTGGAAGTAGCACTAACTTGCTTCGCGAATAACTTCGCTCTGTCGTGCTAGATAATATACAGCGGTATACAGCTCATCCCTCTCCGTGGTCATATTCAACGCAATTGCAATCCACGGTGAGTTTCGGCAACAACTCTGGGCCTGATTCCAAAAAAAAAAACATCTATGATAATGCGCGAAAACCTGCAATGTCTGGCAAGGAAAGAAAGACAACATGACTGGTTACCAGCATCTTGTGAAAAAATGAGTACGTGATTCTTGATTAGCCCTCTGCGGTTGCTTAATAGTTGTGGCGTTGCGCTGCTGAGTTCGAGGTATTGGGGTTGACATAAAGCGGAAATTCAGAAACGTTCGCAAATTTAGGTTTGGGGGACTTTCAAGAAACCCAGGTGGACAAAAAGGTATCCAGAGTCTCTTACTATGGCGAGCCTCATGCGCAAACGGCGGTTCGGCACGTAACAATCCAAAATTTAATACAATTTATTTATTTATTCTGAACTAAGCAGTCGCAGGGGAGCCTCATAATGATGGGGTAATCTTAAAACGAATAGAATTAACCTTGAGCACACCATGAAGTACTCGTCATCATCACCATCATCATCGCTATCATAAGCTGTTAGTATTTCAGTTAAAAGGGACGCATTTGTCATGTGAACACTGTTAGTTCAGATTCCACGGTCTGCAAGTTGCCTTTTATTGGTGCTTTATTGCTATTCTACTTATCTTTTGCAGTGTTAACAGTGTGAAGGTGATCTTAAAATAAATCCGCATTCCTAAATATTCCCCTGTTTCGAGTTGCTTAGAACAATTACTTTTGCCTTATACTTTTATTGGTTCAATCGTAGGCAGGCTTTGCATGCCTGTTTGTTATCAAATAATAAAAAACTAAGAACCTTGCGGTCTCCCTAATTCTTCTGAACTGCCATCTCGACAGACTTGATTCTAAATTGCAGCTGCAGATTCCATCGCACTGCTCCCGCCGTGATGCAACTTTACTGTGCCGCCTCTAGTTAGGGGCGGCTTCGAAACCCAACCCATTTCAAATTGGAATGTATGACACGCCTATTTCTGGCTCATGCAACTGTCAAGAGATGATCAAACCCATGTTGTGTTTTTATGACACTTAAGATATCGAATGCCACGTTCTTCGGACTGCGTTAAACCGATTAGATAATAGACCCTCTTCAGAGTCAAAGATCGTTGGATCATAGTGCCACGCGTCGTAGGCTTATAAAGTGACGCGGGCTGTTGTTATGGTTTATAAAATTGAATATCTTCAGCTAACGATTGTATGCGCGATGTGATGGACAAAATCACGTGTACGCATTGCTAGCACTTGCCTCCGTCACCCCTCTTTCCTTTTCATCACTTAAACCCTTTCCCTGGTGTAGGGTAGTAGGGCGTCTGGTATACCTCCCTGCATTTCCTTGCTTCTTTTCTTCCTCCTCCTCCTCCTCCTTCTCATCCTGACTAGTTATGTGAAGCTTCTATTTGGACTTCTGCACAAGGACTTGAAACAACTTCAACGAATGAGGATAGGCTTATTTAACGCACGTTAACTTCTGATGAAAGCGAAAGAGAAAACAGAAAAGGGAGACACAAATGTTGCTCTAGAAGTAAGGTTAGGGTTTGAGTTACAAGAGCAAGAGCCGAAGACAGGGCGGCTCGACTGGAACAGGCAAATGTGGATTTCTTGTAATGAGCCATGGGGGACCTTCAGTGAGATAGGCCGAAACGTGAGAACGAGTGTGCAAAGGGTATATTCAGTCCACTATTATGCGTGATGACCATGTCAGTGCATATGCACGCAGGTGAAGTAACAAGGCACCGCCAGCGGCTTCCGGAGCATTTACGACGGCACACATATGAATGTTTAAGCGCAGTGGCTCACTGGGACACGCACGCGAATACACACGAACGTTAATACGTGCACACTTGCCTGAACCAGTCTGTCACTGCGATAAAGCACTCCGAAATGTGTGTCTTGAGAACTATACCGAATACCAACACAACGTCTACTTCGGAGAAGAGGATAAACCGCAGATAAGTGTTCTTCCATCTGGTAACTACTATGTCCACGTCATGCACCACGAGGAACTGCATTCACTACTTCCCAATAAAAAAATAAAAAAAATCGTGAACCCACCACTTTCACATCCAAGAGTCCTATACGAACTTAAGAGCTACAAGAACCCATAAGTTCTGATATATGTAATGATAATATTGGGCATCGGAGTTTAATGAGTATATGGGCCTTTTCAATAGCGTATTGTCGAATTATTTACAATGAGTAATTTATTCACATTTGCACGTCCAGAGGCGGCAATGTGAATATTATTGTGCATGAATCGGTACTAGTGTTTGTATGTTGTATGATATCTATCAGTTTGTTTATGTAATCTAAATGTTCTGTATTCGAGTTTTGTTTGTCCATATTCACCTAATATACATTCTCAACTGGAACCGAAACTTGCCTCTGGCTATGGGTTTGTTCGTCTTTATGCAAAATATACAAGTATATCAGATAATTTAAATGAAGTTAAAATAAATCTGCATTCTTCGGGCCAAAAGGCTGAAATACAATGCGACTACACACGAGCTGTTGAAGACGTCGGTCACTCACCGTCAAACCCACTTTGTCCGCGAAAAACCAGTGAAGCACCCAATCAAGTCGACAGGCGCTGCTGAGCTGCTGAAATTCAGTCGTCCCTAAAATAGGCGCGCAGTCCACTTCAGCTCTCTCGAGCGTGACAAATCTTCGGCGGCAGATGGTTGGACCTGTTGACGAGGGTTCAACGCCGGAGGCAAAGCAGGCGTGTCATCGCTTGTTTGATAGAGCTCGGCGAACCAATCGATAACTCTCGGCAAACGCCTGAGGCGAGGCGAGAGTGGAGCCTCGCCACATTGCTCGTTAGCGTTTTCCTAGAAATAAAAAGAAGGAATGCATGCGCTCGTCTGGGCTTTGGAGTCCCTGCTTAGCGGCGATGTTAGTTTAGGCACTCTCATCTCGAAGATGTGCGCACTCACGTAATTCCTGCTCAACGACAGCACTGCATGCTTGGAATTGATTTGTTGCTCAATTTGCAGTTAAGTAAAATACTGTTTGAAAAATAAAAGCTGATACTTCCACGTACCGACACGGCAATTTAGCGACGCATTTGATTTGCACTTTCTCTCCTGCCAACTTCTTCATGACGGCAGCTTGCTTCGTCATTCCCAGGATTCTTGAACTCTCAATGAAATTAATGAGGATGCGGAAACTTTCTTTTTTGCGTTTTCAGTTTACTTTATATAAGTAAGCGGAAGCAGTACTCGAATATTTGCAAATAGTTAACGGGATTCCCCACCATAGGCTGCACATTATTTTTGTGAACGCCTCTAAATGGAACACCCTTCTTGTTACCCTTTTTATTGCGATAGCAATCATATGGACACTCAAAGTGGATTTATGCCGTCGGCGGCGGCGTCGCCGTAAGGTTCTGTATGACGTCAACGGCGATGAAATCGTCGCCGATGATGATGATAAGTGGTTCTTGAGGGAAAGGGAAAGGTTGGCGCTATCTTCTGCAGCCCTTGAGGGAGCACGGCTCAGCGCCGCGCGCCGTATGCTCTATGCGCGAGTGAAAGCACGCGGGGGACTCGTGCTTTCACGGGGAGCGAACGCACGGCGGAGAGCAAGCGCGCGTTCAGCGCCTTGCTCCCTGAAGGACTGCAGAATGAAGCGCCTCTTTCCTCCTTTACAATCACCATCTACATAGAGCAAACGCGACTTCTTCCGTCACCCGAAAGGCCGTGGGGGGACGGGAGGGAGGGAGGGGAGGCGACCTTTAGCGGCGGCACCAAATGCGTAATTATATAAAAACATTGCGACGCGAGAACGTGGTAAAGACTTCCGACGCTGCTCGATGAGTGTTCCATTCTGGGGGGCGATTCTGTAAGAATCCACCTAGTGGACTGTCCACTTCGGCTGTCGCCATTGGCTGCCGCTTCACGAGCGCGAAGGAGACTGGTTGGCACCTTCGCGCTCGTGAAGCGGCAACCAATTGCGACAGCCGAAGTGGACAGTCCACTAGGTAGACCCTTAAGGCTCGTTCACACCGGAGGCGGAGCGGCAAAGCGGCCAAGCGGCAAAGCGGCAAAGCGGGGAAAACCTCCTCTCCAGGCGGCGAAAGCGGGCAGAAAACGAGGCGGCTAGTCCGATCGCCCCCGGACCGATTTTTTGCCGCCCGCCCAAGCTCGCCGCTTTGCCGCAGCCAATCAGAACGCCAGACGACGGTGGCGCTGGTGTATCTCGGCGCGAGATCTGGGCACGGGCGGTCGACCGGTGCCACGAGATGGCGACACGTCCCCCGCGAAAGCGCTCGATGCTCCGCCTCCTCGGCGGCGCGGGCAGCCAGGCAAGCCGTCTGGTCTTAACAGGCCCGCGCGGTCGCCGCCTCGCCGCTTTGAAAAGCCCGCTTGGCCGCTTTGCCGCTCCGCCTCCGGTGTGAACGAGCCTTTACAGAATAGCCCCCCTGATCTCGTCGAAAACCTCCGAGCCGCCCCCAGAGGCCCCGGCAACAGTCACCAACGCCGCGCGCGTTCGGTGCGAACGCGGGCAAAACGCCGACGGCGTCGACAACAGTTCTGCGGGTTGCTGGTGCTGCTGCATGTCCAAGTTTATACAGCTGATAGAACTACTATCCTTACTCCATATAGCTCTCTACTAATTTGCTACCGCAATTGATGCTTCACCTTTCGGGTGACACTGCGACATTTTTTGTACTGATTCTTTCTCGCTCTCACTCTGTGTCCTCTTACCAAAGTCTCTTTCCCTTGCTCCAGTGCAGGGTAGCATAACGGAAACTAGCATCTGCTTGAACGCCCTACGCTGCATCCCTTTCTGTCTTGTTTAGTGACTGAGATCTTTCCAGAAATTAGCAGTAGTAACAAACACGCGGGCGTGATAGCATGTCTCAGCTTTCACAATGTGTTCTCCAACTGACTCCATCTGTGACGAAAAACCCTATCATTTGGACAAACACTTTTAAAGTGAAGCCTTGTTTGCCCCTAGCTATGTGTCCTTTCTTGGGCAATTCTCCAGCATGGGTTTGTGCCACTCTTACACGAAGGGTATAAAAGCCTTAGACGCGTTTGCGCATGTGCCGGACATACTTCTCAGTGCGTAAGCCAATGATCGCCACTTTTTCCTTCGACAAGCATCAAACATCGCCCTGGTCATCGCGACATTGCTTCATCGGCATCTCACACTGTATCGTTATCAAGTGGTTTCCATTAAAAAAAGAACATTGTATGACCATAAATATGTTGCCGGAATTAAAACACTGCCTAACGTTGCAGGTTGCAGATTATGAACAATGTTTAGTTGTATAGCATTTATTGAACCACTTCACGGAAGCTTCGTTTCACATAGATTGTAGCCCATGGAGTGGATCTGCATAGATTTTTAATTGTGCGATAGTTGTTGATGGCTTATTTGATCTTCGAAACTGTTATCATGGAGGTATCAGCTAGTCACCTGTTGTGCCGCTGGCGCACCAGATGTTGCGTGAAAGAAGAGGACATGGCCGCGACGCCAGGTCACCCTTGCTCTCGCTCTTGGAAACCCGTGTTATCCGCACGTTTCTTGTCCGAGAAAGCTCTCGCTTGAATTCTAACTTCTGTTACGATTCCCTTAGAGCGGCCATGCTCGGACCACGTGCGAACGCATGGTAATCGGAGTGCCTAACGATTTCGCTCGTCAACTTAAATAGACGTCTCAGTCGCGAGGGTCGGAGACGAAACCTGTCGAGCCGCCTTGAAAACCCCTCTAATCCCACGCTGAGGACGTTCACCCCGTTACGGTCACCTACCATCTCTATTTCGTCTGGTTTGCCCCATGTCTTGGAGTGGGGGAGAGGAGAGGGGGACAGTGTCCGGATGGTGGAGGGTATAAGAAAGCCAGCCAGCAGCCAGCGTGCATGTGCACGCACGCTGAACTTTTCTTGCATGTTTTCTTTGGAGCACACCGCCGCTCACCCGTAACCATGTATCAAACTTCTGTTACTTTTTCTTACGGTGCCTCGTCTGCCCTGCCGGGCCCTCTCCGATGGTCAACCAGATTCGAGCTCCAAGCAGACGCTGTTGAAGGTTCCCCAAACCTCGGCCCGTAACACTTCGCTTTGTAATCGCTGTAACTAAAATATTGTATAAAAAACACAGTAAATTCATGTGAGAGCTTGAATTCCGTAAATTCAAGTAAATTTGGCGATAGTGAGTTTCGAACCTACGACCACACGCTCAGAAGCCAAGTGCTTTACCCACTGGGCTAAATCAGGGCCTTTTATATAGCAGGCTTGTGCACTCTGCTTTGTGACATCATACTACTTGAACCGAAATTTGCTTTGTGAAGCTCATCTTGAAGAAGGTGGTGCCGTCAAAATCACAGTTCCTTACTCGGGAGCGTTCCCGTTAGATTCTATTGCAGTCGGCCAAGCTAGCATGACGCCATGGATCGAAGTGAACCGGCCTTGTGCTATCTAGGAGGCGTTGACCAAACGTCTCAACGTGCTCGCTTGCCCGCGAGGAGTTCGTGACTGAATTGTGAGAGCTCAGTGGCGTTCAATTGGCCAGCCAGTAGAGTTTTAGAATTGGGGACCCAAGAAAACTGCGAACTGCACGAGTGCATGCACAGAACCCAAGTCAGTCTTGGGTTCTTGCGTCCGCATTGAGCCAATATCCAAAAATCAAAAGCTAGCGTTGGTCCCCAAGACTTCTTCGGTAGCCCTGGCGGGCGACGAGAAATCACGAAATAGTTAAGAGAGCCATACGACTAACACATTAACTACATTTATTGCATTATATAGTCGTCCTTTTTGCTTAGAAATGCATTCTGTTGGTTTTCACTTCTTAACAAAAACTTTTCTTCCTTGCTTTCAAGCAGCTTATTCCTTTCCCCACTGTGGCCTCCCGAGCACTCCACCCTACGTTGTCTGCGTTGGACCCAATTCTCAAGCTTTGCTCCTCCTCTAAACCCAAGAGCAGCCTACCTAACGCGGCTTGGTGACACAGAGTCTCGGGTCCCCAATTCTGGAACACTCGAATAATGCATTCGAATTCACAGCTCATTGAAACTGCCTATGTGTCCTCGGATTTTGTTATGATACTCTCGAGCTATATACCTTCGTGACTTCCATGGGCTCTATAGTTGACGTAATTTTTTACAGAGATTTTGCGTTTATAGCCTTGTCACGCCCATGGGCTCTCTCGTATAAATTACTCTCGGGCTATAGCTTTGTCACGCCCATAAGCTCTAGTTGACGTTTTCTTTTTTTTACAATACTCTCGGGCTATATGGAATCAGCTAGCACAAGACCGTGGTAATTGAAGATCGCTGGGAGAGGCCTTCGTCCTGCACTGGACAAAAAATAGGCTGATGATGAGGATGGTGTTGATAGCTTTACCACTCCTATGCTCTGCTTGACGTCTTCACGCTGTCTTGGCAGCTAGCAAGCAGACCTTACGTCACGGGAAGAGTCCCAGGATTCAGAAATGGACCTTATGCTGAAGCCCATGCTTGACTTCGTCAGAATAATGCTTGACGTGAACGCGCCGAATAAACCTCAATGGGCATCTTGAACACGAGCACGCTAGACATTCATTAAGATTAAGTCAACGGTGAGCTTCAAATGAAGGCGCAATTTTGAATACGGAGGTAAGCTTGTGGCCCCGTGCAATCATACTATAACATCAGCTTCCATGAGAATTGACCAAAATGCTGCGGAACACCACGCGATAAACAAATAAGTTGATTAGAGGTACGGATCAACGAAAAAAATGTGATGCGTCATCAACCAAGTGATTTAAGCTTTTTCTCTTCAAATATTAATTTTAATATAACAGATTTTTTTGTAGGAGGCAAGGTGTCAGGGAGAGCATGTATGGCGGTTTATTCTTAGAAGAATACGAAGTGCACGCGGCTAGATGCGTTCGTGTTTTTGCCATTCTTGCCTAAATTGTTCAGCATAGATTAATCAAATACGGTCATGGTAACACAGTCAATGGAGGCGGCGTCATGAATGACCGCTGCGCGAATTAGAACAGACAGCAATAATAACACGAAACTGTTTTATGCCGGGGTCCACTATTAACTTCCTGTAAAGGATGTGACGTCGGCCCGATAGCCTAAAATATGCTTTCGTGGCTGGGATGGCGCCGCCTTCTAGGAGCGGTGAGGCGAAGTACTGCGTCATGCCACTAACGAGCGCCGACAGTGAGCACTTCGGTAGTGTCAGCGCAGCGGTTGCTCCAACGTGGTGTAGCATGCTCTTGGCGGTGTAGGCCTTACGGTAAGGTGACGATGCAATTTTCGCACATTTCATCTATCGCGTTTGACTCGCATGTGACGCCTCGTCACCTACGGAGTGCAGCTTCAACAGGCATCAACAGTGCTTGCATGCCGCCGACTGCTTCACTTTCGATGGTACAGACTAAGAAAACTGTTGCGCTAAGCGGAGCAGAAAGACAATGACGTCGACCGGCGAATCTCGCTTTGGTCCGGCCAGAGGCATGCCAGCGTGAAGCAGAACAGCTTCGCGCGTTCGCGCCACACGCTGTGAACTCTGCCACTCGCATTTTTGAGGCTCAGCGCGTCGCAACTCAATTGACTGCCCAAGACACTTCGCAGTCGGACCAAAATGCTCGTACCATTGCTGAAGCGACTCAGCAGCTGGACGCCGTTCGCCAACAGGATGCTGGGCGCCAAGAAAACCTGCAACCCGATCGCCGGCCACCAATTGGTGCGCCTTTCACTGCAGCGGCCTTCCTTAATTGTGCTTTCGTGGGATATTAATTATACGAACGCCCGAGGCGCACTTCATTGCGGCAGCAATTATACAGACACTGGAAACACGTGACGTGGCCGCCTGGCTGTCCTTATATCGACCGTGCAAGCAAGGCTCGCGCGCGGAGGAATATAAAATTTCCAGAAGCGCGTTGTGCGTTTGCCTGCGAAAATTATATATACGAAAGCAGGTGGACGGATGCCCTCAAGCTCCGTCGGCTTTTTGATGGAACCAGGGCAGCGCTATTCAGCTTTTCGCGCACAATCCATAGTGTTCCCGCTTCGCAACTGCGTGCGCATAGCACACCGCGGTGGGAACACCACACGTGCACCTTGGCTTTGGCAAAATGTCGATCGTTAGACTGCTCAAGGAGCACCGGATGGTTAGGCAAAGCGGGTACAGTGGTGGAAGAGGTGCTCAATAGGCATCTCACATCGACCAACTGTAGCTGCCATGCTCGCGAGCAGTGCATTCCGTGAAATAACGACTCTCACAGATCCCTTCTCTCACAGCATGTTTTATTGGTCCAGCATCATTGGTCACATTTTCGGAGTGGCGTCGCTCTCGCGCGTTTCTTTCTACGTGCGTTGCTTGTCGTATGCAATACAATTCATTTAACAGTTCTGACGTCTTAAGATCACCAAACACCACGTATTAATAGCCGGGGGCTCAGTGGCAGGGTGTAGGTATACGTGTTTATTATATGCACGAATAGTGTGCTACCAGAAGTGATTTGCTGGGATCGTACAGGGTGAATCACACCAGTCTAGAGAGGCCGAGTGGCTGCCTGGTTAGTAAGTAGGCACTGTGCGCTGAAGCTTACTGGGAGCAGCACCAAACCACATAGCCTATCGAGCAGAAGACATTAATCTTGTAGCAGATGCTACGCATCCAGGGTGTCCGCTGGCCATTGTTCGTCTTAAAGAGAGAGTTCTCACGTTCTACAAAGGCTGTGCAATAGCGCATGCCACGAATTGGGTGAGGCATCACGTGCCCAGTTCAACCCCTACGTTGTCAAACCAACCTCGACTCGAAGCTCTTCCTCCACTTCACTGATTTGAGTGCAGCACAACCCTTGGGCTGAAGATAACGTTATGCTTCTCAAGGATTTACATGGATTGAAACACAGTGACGACTTCTATGTAGAGATGGCGCTGCCATCTATTCTGACATTTATATTAGAGAGCCTACATGCAAGCGTTGTTTTGGGATGGTGACAACACAAAAAATATTAATGCTATTCGCCACCAAATTTGTCGAGCACCTATTTTATGTCCGATCCTCGCTAGAAGTCGCGGCGCATTCCTGCTCATTTTTTGTGTTCTCTCGCGTACCCCTGTTGGCACGTGATTTAATAGATTTCTTTAAATTAGTTTTATAGAAAAACGGGGCGCAAGAAACCTGCAACCACATTCAGTACATATGTTGCCTTTTTCTTGTATTTTACCAGAGAAAATTTCACTCTTTAATGGTACGTCGTGCGAAGCATACAAAGCAACAAGTTGTAGAGCATGGTAGCGTGCTCTTAGTAGCGTTATCTCGCATCAAGGAAGTGAAGTGCATTAAGCACTGTCATCGCCTCCACTCGCACGTAATATAGAGGGTTTCTTTCGAAGTCTGCTTCAATAAACACTGTCCTCACAAGCCTGTTGAACTGTAAGGTGACCGTGTAGTGTAGTACGCTCACACGCGCTATATTTCTATAGTGGTTGATGAGAAATTTCGGTGAAAAACGACGATTACTTTCACGTTGCCAACCATCTGTTGCGGGCAACGTTTCTGTCTGGATGGTTGTTGGCCATTTGGTGTCCCACATCGTACAGCGTATCAGAAAGTTCCCCTCCCCCCTCGCCTCCTAATTAGCTGGTGGCCGCAAATACCCTTAGAAATGCTGTCATCGCCTTACACAAGACTTGCATGTAGACCCCCTATTCTTTTGATTTGATGCAGAGAATTGAGTGGAGCAGCTTAGTGAATGCGGGGGCAAGTGTGCCGTGAAACAAGCAAGCGTCTCTTACTGTTCAGCGCATCTCATTTCACTTGCGTTGTAGTCCACGAGGCTGGCATCGGCAGCACCTGTCAGAAGCCTAACAAGCTGCTGCGCCATTTGGATAGAATTCGGAATGACCACGCGCGGTCTTACTGCAGCATCGACCTGTACTTTTTATTCGTTAAAGACGACGACCAAATCTGCCGCATGACCTCTCCAGACATGTGTGATTCGCACTGTACATACGCTGCGCATGCTTCAATGCTGAAGCAAAAATTATTCATCAGCATCGCAGCCGTCTAGGAAATGCCACTGTCTCGTGCAAGGTGAAAACGGGACAGATATGGCTCGCGTTATTTGTACAGTCTGGGTATAAATTGTCTCGTACAAAATAACAGTAGTCTTTCAGGTTGGATTCGGCGGTCGTTATACAGGACGTGTTTGGTCTCGATTGCTTCACCGTATCTACAAGTGCTCTGTCGTATCTGTCACACGGATTCTCTGTTCAACCACAAGATAATTTCCTGATACAAAGAAAAAAACAAATATAGCGACACAAAGCAAAGCAAGTGCCGATAAGTGTGAACATTTGAGAAATAATTTTTCGGCCTGTTCAATATAGCATTGGTCCGAACAGTCTAATGCACGGGAGGGATATGCCCTAAGTTTCCGTTGTCTACTCCACCTCAGAGAGGTCCGCCTTGACCTCTCTGAGGTGGACGGGATGTCTCTACGGAGAATGCATGCTGGGGTGGCCCTTAAACATTCTGGCACCTCAACCTACAGATTTCCAATACCTTTAGACCCCGTAAGCTGTACAAAGCATGCCGCTCCCGCATCTATGGGACGGTAATTACCGCTAATTGTGGCTTTGGTCAGGAACGAGACCTACTTGAGAGAGAATGATAAGGGCTGCCAAACCACAAACTAATAAGACATCAAAACCAAAACAAGACAAAAGCTCACAGAGAGGGTGAAGGTTTCAAATAATAATAAAAAAGAGGAATGTCCCAGACGCAAATGTTACGACAAGACTTGGCTTACCCTACTCTACGCGCCAACTTATTATCCCCCTCTTCCATCATTCATAGTGGGGGCGATAAGCTACGCGTACATAAACGAAGATATGGAAAGCCGTTGCTGCCGTGACGAAGACAAGTTCATTTGCCGAAACGTTGGCTCCAGCGACATTCCTTGGTAGTTACACGCGTTCGGTAACGGGCAACAAATTCGCTAAGACCTAAACACAAGTTTTACGCGCGGAAGCCCTCCCAGCTGTCATTTGAATACTCGTGTATGCCGTTGGGCCAACGGTTCCAGTGAAGAAAAAAACAACTTTAATATGTGCGACTGCGTACTACTTATGGCGGTACGCATCTGCAACAGCTTCGCATCTGAGCTCACACACGAAGGCTTGAAAATGACCATTACCTGTACATATCACCGCAAGACGATGACAACCACAGAAATGCATGACAATGTAGGAGCGATCATACAAGCTTACCAGCATTTCGCTCCATGGCGATGTAGTAACGCTCTCTGACTAATAACCAGGAGGACAACCAATTGCTGATATTGAGTGAACGGCTAGCGGTGCCGACCCTTGAACAATGCAACGCGTTGTGATAAATTACTTGCACACTTGCTGTGTATTGACAATCGAATTGATTACTGACAAACCAAATAATTAGACAAGCTGTATCACTTTAGTGAGAACGGTACACAAGTAGTATACTACACGAAAGGTACGGTATGGGGCAGCATTTGACTAGGGTAATCCGCACAGTGTGGCTTTCCCGTGCGTAACACGCGCACAAGGCCTTAAACTAGCGTAGGTCACTTTAGAAGGCGCTAACGCGCAACAGGGTGCCATGTTCCCGTGCTCTAGACAGCATTGATGGGGGCCGTGTATTAGCCGATGTATAGGCACACCCGAACTTAATAGCGATGACTATAACATGTCCCATTTCTATGTAAGCTCGCACACGAAAGCTGCAATAGCGATGCCTTGTAGTCTTTCTTAAGAAAAGCATAAAAGCTGGCCGCGAAAACAGTCATTACTAAGAAATACCTGTCTTACGGATTACATCCTAAGCGTGATATATTCTCAAAAGATCAAATTGAACATCGCATTGCTACATTCAGTGACATGCGGCCAACACATGGCAAAACAATTATGCCCGATCGATTAAGTTTCTCAACGGAATAATTATTCTGACTTCAGTTTATTTACAAAAGTAGCCCCTCAGCAAATACCACTTCAAATGCGCTGAATTTAGAAGTGTAACCCAACGTTTTCAACGTTAATAAAATCTTACAGCATATCTTCGTCTTCTTTGTTGCCTATTCAGAATTTTAAGTTCCCTCTTTCAAGAAAACAGAAAGACCAGGAACGAAAGACGGTCAATGCACCTGACCAGGTCGTTGACCTCATGCTTTCCATGCAAGACTAGACCGACAACAAACAGCAGATATAACGAACATATGAGCTTACACATGCTACTTAAAATTCCACAATATCTTTGCTATAATCAAAGACAAACCTATGAATTCGTTAAAATATAGATCACTATCACTCTTCGCTCAGTTGCACTCTCGGAAATTTCTTTTCGTGTCTTCAAATAAGCTCACTGAAGTGACCTAATAGAAACCAATCAATGACTGTTTCACAATTACCTAACACAATAGTTGCTTCTTATCACAATAAGTAACTGTGCTACTTATTGGTACTATTACGCCAGAAAGGCTTTCGACTGAAAGTCGAAAGCCTTCTTGTTCGTTCTGGGGTTTTACGTGCCAAAACCAGTTCTGATTATGAGGCACGCCGTAGTGGAGGGCTCCGGATTAATTTTGACCACCTGGGGTTCATTAACGTGCACTACAACGCAAGCACACGGGCGTTTTTGCATTTCGCCTCTATCGAAATGCGGCCGCCGCGGCCGGGATTCGATCCCGCGATCTCGTGCTCAGCAGCGCAACGCCTTAGCTGACTAAGCCACCGCGGCGGGTAGTCAAAAGCCTTTCTGGCGTTGGAATGAGAAAGTTTTTTTTGAAGTGTATATTTTACAAGGATCTGACACTGATGGAAAGGACGTTAACTAAGCGATCTTTCTTTCAATATATTTGAGGGCCAAATTTACTCATTGATGGCCTATCACAAATGCGAGTACTGACTAACTTATGCTGCATCACCTCCGCTCTGTCAACCAACATTAAGGAAGTAGGAAAAAGTTTGAACAGCGTAAAACATGCAGAAATAATACACGGATGTTCTTTCCATGATGAGAACTGTAAAAATTTTAAGTATCACCTTTGTGCTGGCGGTCATTGTTGCTCTAGCTAACAAAGGAAGTAAGATTATGACATACGACAGAACAAGCGCAATGAAGAATTAAGGTTGAGGACATCTAAAGAAACACTATCATCTGCTTTCTACAAGGTGGACGTCTGCACGAAGACCTGATAACACGCGATGGCGCACACGTAGGCAAGACTGAACATGCTGGGCCGTTTTCTACGGGCGAATAAAAATCACAGTATTGAAGAAGTACTGGCACGACATCATCGACTGTTAGTTGTTTGTTTTAAATAAAGATTCTGCCCCCAAAATTCATGAAAAATACTAGCAAGCATCAGAGAGCCCTACATAAATTACTACAGTAGCTTTTCTGCGAGTCAGTTTCACTTTCGTAGGGACGTCAAGACTGAGAAGGTGGTCACGTGACAGTAAGAAATCGTGGCGTTTTGAAAATTGGTCTGGCTCGCTTGGTTGTCTGCTATGCTGCTACATAATGCGGCAAAATAAGTAGAAGCATAGCCGACTATCCAGGGAGGCAGAGTGAATGTCTAAACGGCATGTTTTCTTCTTCCCACCTGAACACCTCCTCAGCCTCGATGTCACGACGCATACACCTCCTGGCAAACGAAACCAAAACTGGTGCGTAGAAGAATGGGTATAGTAAACTGTTTGTGGCGCTCTAAGGCTTGCTAGTATCTCTGCATAAATTTGAGGGTCTAGACACTTCATTCAAAACACGCAATGAACAGTCGATAATGCCGTGCCAGTCGATTCCAGAGTGGTGCAAGTCGTCTTACAGATAAGTGCCCTCAATTGTGTGCAAACGTAAGGTGGCTCTGTTAGGTTCTCTGACGCTTTTTAGGACAGCATTTTGATATGTGATTTCAGCCTAGTCTTCGAAAGGCATTAGAATGACAATATTCACCACCAACTTCTTCAAGTTAATATTGGGTCAGCGCCTTGCATTTGGTTCGGTTTACTTGGTCCTTGCGAGGCAATAGGTTGCGTTATGAAGTTAGAGGCTACCTACATAAAGCATACGCTGTAGCTTGAAATAACGATATGTCTAATGAATGTAGATTCCGTGCGTTCTTAATGACAAAAGAGAGCATTGAACACTCAGACAAGAAATAATTCAGCGTCTAGTAGAGTGAATTGAAAACAATTATGATGCTTAAAGAACGATTAATTATGTATGCTTTCGTGGGTTATTCAATGCGGCTTCTTGCTTCTATGACTATAATAAAGACTTTAGAGGTTGAGTTCCTGACTCTGTTTAGGTAAATGGATCAACTCGCTGTCCTCCAAACAGTCATACATCCTGCTTTCATGAAGGTTGGGCTCTACTCGCGTCGCGGCGACGCTCATTCTAACGCGATGACCAACGTGTCACTTATTTTGCTGTCGTGCATGTGAGCCTTCTCTGTGGCAAAAGCGTAGAAGGCTGAATTGAGTTCGAAGAAGCCATATCAGAATGGAGGATGTCATCGAAACTGTAGAAACAACGCTCTGTCATAAAAACACCACTGACTCTCATACTAACTCTCACCCAGAAACATTCGAGGTGGTGCAACACTCACCACAAAGCAAATGTGACGCGGATCTGTACTTGATGCATACAGGTATGTTATCATTTAGTGCCTCAATACATTCTGATTAGAGACGCACAACTGTCCACGATAACGCATCGATACACTTAGTCAAGCGCACCAAATGAGTTTAAACACAAGAACAGTAAGCGTAGCCTTCACTGGACGATCCTTGCATACATATTACATAGCAAAGTGCACTGTTAGGACACGCTTCAATGTTCAAAGTGAGATCGGCCGAATTAAGCAGCCACTTAAAACTGGCTTGCGTTTCAATTTGGTATTTTTGGAAAATACGTTCTCTTCTTTCTACACAACCTTGTAGGCATTACCTGGTTAAAATGTGGATCTCTTGTCGGTTCTTAAGTTTTCGTCATGCGAGTAAGCGGTGTTGGCTGAACATTACTGCGTTTGTGCGAGAAATCTGCAATATGGATCGCTGAACTTCACTGAAGAGCGGGAAACATTGGTTTTCTAAATGACCAAGTCCAGCTTTTTAACGCTTCACTCCGTCGAAGGGAGCTTTGAACAGGTGGCTTGCTCATAAAAAAAATTGAGCAAGCGTAAAAAGCACGAGAGAACTATACAAAAAAAGAGGTATTGCGTTCTCGACGACATCATAGAGACTGAACAAGTCGTAGGTAAAACGCCTTCGGGTGCGTCGGGACAAATAGCGTGATTTGTCGTAAACAGTTGCGAAATCTCCCCTGAATCACCACTACGTTGACCATGGGTGACTCGGACAGCTTCGGATACGAAAATGTCGATCAGCCGCTAGACGTATCTCCCGTGTCCCTTGGCTTAGCCGTAGATGTAGCAGATGTGGATCTTTGGATTTAGTGGCACGACGAAAATGCTTGGCTTTCAACGCCTGCTTCTTGTTCTTCACTGCGGAGCCATCGCTTCAAATGTCGTACTCCTGTCCGTGGTCACCTTTGTGTCCGCTAGTGATGAGTTCCAGCATTGACAGAACCCTGTCCACTTTTCGCTCCAAGGACATGAGCTGTGAGTAAGAAAAGACGCTTATTTAAAATGTCGAGCGCCTTGTAGCCATATACGCACATAGAAGTAAAGTAGTCTTTTGATTCAGTGGCCCTGGTATTCATGGCGAGGTATATGATGAGATCGTTATCTTTATTTTAGGCTTTCGTAAGCCGTATGCTATCGGGGGAATGCCGATAGAAAGGAAAACAAAGTACTAAGTGTCCTCTGCTGGAACTTCGTATTCATTAGCAATAAGGACCTCTCCTTTAAACTCGGATAGAGATTTCACTCAACAGTTTTGGTGGGGGGGGGGGGGGGGGCGAGAAGGCAGTGAGAATTTCAAGTTGTTGACTGCATTTTTAATGATTGAATAAATAAATGAATAAATAAATAACCACACTTTCTGACAGCACTCAGGTATTTAGTTAAATGAATTATGCGCATTACGCAAGCAACCTTGAGATCTTGATCAGATGTCCTTGTTAACGGTGCTCAATGTGTAAAAATACCTGCATTTCCATTCGATGTAGCCTGGCTCCCACAGTCATTGGCTTCATACCCTTTTCGTTCAGATAAGAACCAGGTTTCCCAAGCGTCTGGTCTAGCCTGAGGCAAGATGAAGAGAGAGAGAGAGGGATCTCGTAAAAAATAAAACTAGAACTGCTGATTATTTAGCGCATGTTCCACAATGTGTAATACATCAATGACGAACTGGTAATTGTGTCTATTTTCTGTTATACACTTCTACAGAAAACTACAATCGTCGTCCTGATCGGTTGTCATTGTTAATCAAAGCGCAACAACATTCAATTGATAAATTGAGTCGGAATCGATAGATCGGAAGTTCGATGCCTAGGTGATTGTTTGGTCAGTGCGGCGAGCGTTTGCTAATATTGCTCTTCTGGATAGGAATTATTGAAAACATATATCTAAAATAATACAGCGTTTTATAGGCTGACCCAATTTGTAACATTGATATCAATAATATGACGCATTATATTGTGTTCATTCTGAGTTAGTACAGCATTATAGGATTAAATAGCATTTAAATAGGAAGAGCTGATAGTCTATCACTACTTCTTGCTGGGCGGGATGATTCATAGTGATCACGGTGTCAAAATAGACAGAATGACGCAAAGCAAGGACAAGACATGTGTCGTCACTACATCGCATCGTTTGCGTCATTTTACATCATAAAACTGACAGCCTGCTTACGCCAATTGTGATCACGATAATAATATGAGTGCACACTTTATGCGCTGCTTTCTGTGACCATGTGGTGCTAAGACATCGCCGCGACAGTGGTTGATTTCTGGGTAAATAATTAAACGTAATAGTTGTGATGACTCACGCGAATGGCTTAGTAAGGAGTAGTGTAGTGTGGTGGTGTTGAATCTTTGTCCCAGCACTGCCATAATATCCAATGAATTATTTACCGTAAAGAGCTGTTGTCAACGACGGAATGAGACCAACCTGTTTGTTCCAACTGCCGCTGCAGTTGTTTCTAGCTTTTTCATGCGCATACAGGGGCCTGTGCTGAACGATCACTTGGGAGTCGAAACGTACCGAAGAGACGAGGGTTTCATAAATGCTGCTAGCGCTAATTTACTCATAGAAATCAGAGTCTCTGCATAACGGTCACATAGAGTGTCTGTCTCCCTTTCTTGTGTCGTTGACGTGTGTCGTCTTCATTCTAAATACGGTGTACCCATAGCTCAACAGAAGGCTCTCTTTACAGAAGCACTTCACTTTTCACTCTGTCGAAAGTCTCAGTCAACATTGCCATTGTCTGAAGATAGCATTACTAGTCGAATCTCAGCTATAAGGCTTGTGTATACCCACCTGCTTTTCTTATCATCCTTCATCAGCCCTTTTCTTCCCCGGCCCTTTTCTCAAGTGCCGAGTAGCAGGCCTGAGCAAAGTCAGGCGGACCACTAAGCTTTTCCATGAAGAAGTTTATATGTCCCCTTCCCAAGCGATACAGCAAAGACATTCTAGGTGGGTTTGAGCATAACTACCTTCTTTGTTATGCTCGAAAAAATGAAGTTTAGGGTAACAACCTGCGCAGAACAACTGAATGCTGTTTGCATGTGCACAGTTGCTGATCATACAGTTACAATCTACGCAGTTACTGCAGGCTGGTACGGTTGCTGTCGGTAGAGCAGAATAGTCTCACTAGTTTGCATGTTTATATATAGCTTGTCCGTTTAGATTTACGATGAACTTTAATGCACACTCACAATTGTAGCCATCGCAAAAGGAAATAGTTTTAGTTTTATGTCTTCTACTGCGACAACCTTAGCCCTGGAGAGTAACTCCTGCCCATATTCACTACCCAGGCCTGGCTCGTTCTAGTTTATGCGAAGCGATACTCCTTACCTCCGTTGTAGCTCCTTTATTCGCACCATCATATTTACGTGCCCTTGAGAATACTGTTCGATGACGTCACGAACGTCGTAGGGCTTACGTGCTTGCTGAAACAAAAAGGACACATTTTATTGCACTAGCCCTAGGTCATGTCGAATTGTATATTTTAATTTGAACCTGTTTTGTTTATAGAAATCAAATGGCAAAGTGGGAGTTCCAATTGTTTGATTGTGAGGCGGCATGACAATCATCTGGTGCGCCCGGCCTGAAGACGACAGTTCCCGAGCGTGTATGGCGGGATTTGGAGCACGCCAGCGCGCCCGCCCAATTCCCGATGGTTCATTCCTTTCATGCTTGTTCGTTTCTCTTAATCATTCAATTCGTGGCTATATCTCGAATGTGGGTATTCGTCTACGACAACGACAACAACTACAACAGCAACAACAATTACAACAACAACAGCAGAAGCGCCCGGCTTGAGCCACCACCTGATCCTCGAGACGTAATAATAGATCGTAGCCGCAGTGATCACTTCTCTGACCACGTTCACAAATAAAGAAAAATAATTTTTAGGCTACCTATTCCTTTCCACAAGTAGTTTAAGTCATACGGGATGGGAGAGACAAACACTTCAAGTTGTGGTTCACTGGAGTTCCTTCATTCTATATGTTGACGCGTACTTTATGTAGACGTTTGAACGACGTTGACAGTATGTGCTTTACTTGACTCGAGTAGTAGGGCAGGGTAATTCGAAGACGAAGAAGATGTCTTTGTTCTGGTGATTCTTAAGCTGCTCCGCCGTCTTCTTCATCGTGTATTGTCTCTTGTTCGCGTTGACTCGTGACAATAGTGAGTGAGTGAAATAACTTTTATTACAGGTCCGGCGAGGACGCGAACTCATCGCGCACCCGGCTAGTCCCACGTCGGGACCGGCAGGTCTAGCCCACCAGCCCGGTCGCGGGCACACTGGACAGCCAGGATTTGCTTGTCTAGAGCGGGGCTACGCAGAAGCGAGTCCCACTCATCCTTGCTGAACTTGGGGTATCTCGACCCGCACTCCCAGAGCATGTGTGCTAGAGTGGAGGTCTGCCCACAGGATGGGCAGGCGTCGTCGCGATATACGTCAGGGTAAACTTCGTGCAGAACGGCCAGACACGGATATGTGCCGGTCTGTAAAAGTCTAAGCGAAACAGCTTGCGCCCTATTCAATTTGGGGTGAGGGGGTGGAAAGACCCTTCTGGACATGTAGAAAAATTTTGTCACCTCGTTGTGAGTAGCGGGAGCATCCCTGTGGCCGTAGGGGGGAGGGGTGTCGGCTCTCCTTACAGAGGAAGCGCGGTCGGTGAGGTCGCGCGCAGCCTCGTGAGCAGACTCATTGAGGTTCGGGGGAGCACCCTCGACCGACCCTACGTGAGCGGGAAACCAGTGAATCGAATGATGCGTGAGAGCATCCGGATTGGAGACGCTAAGAAGACGAGCAGCCTGCTCGGCGATGCGACCCTTCTGAAAAGCCCTAACTGCCGTTTTGGAATCGCTGTAGATCTCAGACCCACGACCGTCTAGCAGGGCGAGGGCGATGGCGGCTTGCTCGGCGACTTCGGGGTCTGAAGTGCGAATTGAAGCGCTATTGGAAAGTTTGCGCTGGAGTCGACCACGACGACGGCAAAGGTCTTTCCATCGCTGTACTCCGCGGCGTCGACGAAGCGTGCTCTGATGCCTTGTTGATAGATCTGTTTCAGAATTGCTACTGCTCTCGCCTTGCGTCTGCCCTCGTTGTGGACGGGATGGACGTTTCGAGGCACGGCGGCCACTTCGAACTTGTCGCGAATGCACCTAGGGATCGGGGTACTGACCCTCGAAGATACCACAGGAGGGTAACCCAGCTCCTCGAGGATGCGTTTACCTGCCGCTGTGGTGGTCAGGCGAGCGAGTTGCGCACGTTCTTGGGCTTCGGCAATCTCCTCGGCGGTGTTGTGTACCCCCAGCTTGAGGAGATCTTCGGTATGGGTCCTAATGGGTAGCCCGAGAGCCCTTTTGACTACTTTGCGGATGAGAGCATTGAGCTTGTCTCGCTCCGCTCTGAGCCAGTTGTGCATAGAAATCGTGTACGTGAAGTGGCATAATACGAAGGCGTTGATAAGGGTGAGGAGATTGCGGTTGAGCGCGAAGGCCATCTTCGCGCTCAACCGCAAGTCTGCGCCGGGTCCGGACGGAGTCACCAACAGAATGTTGAGAAACCTCGACGACCCGTCGATTGTCTTTCTCACCGAGAAGATCAACGAGTCCTGGAAGAGCGGCGTGGTTCCTGCAGAATGGAAGTCGGCCTGCACGGTGCTGATTCCCAAGCCCGGCAAGGCCCCGAACATCGAGAACCTGAGGCCGATTTCTCTAACCTCCTGCGTCGGCAAGGTCATGGAGCGCGTCGTCCTCAACAGACTCAACGGGTACCTCGAAGACAACGACGTTTACACGTACAACATGATCGGGTTCCGCGCCGGACTCTCGACGCAGGATGCAATGAAACTAATCAAGCATCAGATCGTGGACGGCCGTTCCAGAGACGTCAAGGCTCTGCTCGGTCTGGACCTCGAGAAGGCTTTCGACAACGTGCTCCACGCCTTTATAGTCAAGACCATTTCAGACCTAGGTCTCGGTTCAGATTCCACAGCTACGTAAGCTCTTTTTTAACGGACAGGAAGGCCAATCTTCGCATTGGAGACTTCCGCTCCGAAGATGTGCCCCTCGGAGCACGGGGCACTCCTCAGGGCGCCGTAATCTCCCCCACACTATTTAACATCTGTATGATTGGTCTTTCCGAGAGGTTCGGCATGCGTTGAGGACGTCAAGCACACCATCTACGCCGACGACATTACCATCTGGTGCGCCGGGGGATGCGAGGGCACAGTCGAAGAAGCCATGCAGGAGGCGATCGACGTGATCGAGGAGTATCTCCGCCCCACCGGACTTCGGTGCTCCCCGCCAAGTCGGAGCTTCTGCTTTACAGAAAAGAGAAGGGAAGAAGACCGAACGATTGGAAGCCAGTCTCCGAAAGCAACATCTGTCTTCACACTTGTGATGGAGGGGTGATACCCAGGGTCGACGTCATTCGGGTCCTGGGCATGTTTGTCGAATTCAACGGCGGGAACGGAACGGCTCTCCGCAAGATCATCGCAAAGACGGACAACGCCTTCCGCCTCGTGACAATATATATATTTTTGAACGGTTGATAGCTTGTGTAGTCTCGTTTATGTGAATTCGACGGGCAACGTATAGCATTTAATAGGGCACCGATGTAACGCTATCGACACCGCTGATTGTGCTGCATCACTTCTTGCACGCAGGCGTCCAAAACAAGCTGGAGCCTACGTAATTACGGCAAGTGGACCCGTAAAGAAGAGAGCATGACAGGGACTGCGTGAGACTAGTTACCGTTCTCCAATAAACGCGATTCGCCTTCCGGTTGCGTTCGCAGCGTTTACAGGAGAACCACGTCCTCTAGAATGCCATAGTAGCGCATTGCCTTAATTCGATGTGCCACCACGTTTTCCTCCAGCGCATCCATTCTCGTGCCATGGCTAGGAGAGAAGTGCCCTACCTGTTTTTAGCGAACACGTAGAGCAAGGGCGAGACCATATGCATTGGCTATCTCACTTTCGATGCGAGCCGCCAGCCATTCACTTGAATTCACTAAAGACGCCTTCTTACACTCAAGCCGCTTCGGCCCACTACATTATTGCGATGTGTATTCGTACAGGAGTTATTCTCCGTAAGATATATGGGACGAACGAATGCGATGCGGTACTGTTGCATTCATGTAAATGCGCGACTTGGGACGTGATGAGGTAAAAGTACAGTGAGAATTCGCATTCATGCAAGTGGGGCTTATGCGATTCGGTTTTACTGTTCTGCATTCACTTGCACTCAAATATTAAGCAATACCAAGTCACCGCGGGTACTGTCTTGCCACGTTTCTTTTCAGTTTTTTTTTTCCTCTGTCGGGTTTGTCAAGCAGTGACGTACCTGAAATTTTCTTCGTGCAACGAAGTACTTGATCTTGCGTATTCCGCGAATGGCATTTTTGTGTGCT
The DNA here is from genome assembly GCF_013339745.2 of Dermacentor silvarum. NCBI lineage: Eukaryota > Metazoa > Arthropoda > Arachnida > Ixodida > Ixodidae > Dermacentor > Dermacentor silvarum. Next base: position 78,412,398 of record NC_051162.1, on the reverse strand, counting down.
TCGGTCAGGCTATGAAACAAAGAAAGAGAACGCATGAAAAGTGTATCAATTAAATTAAGCCCCTTTCTTTGCATCGCGACATCAATTGTTTGCATTGCCACTGGAAAATGTATGTCCATAAACGTCACCCGTATGTTAATATTCTCGCTGCCAAATATTCCACGCAACTTGAATGAGTTAGCTTTTATGCCGAGAGACAAAGAAGATTTGGCGATTGCGCGGTGAGCTGAGCAAGTAAACGTTCAGATCCACTTATATGGGACAGCTCCCTGGTGGAGCTTTCGTGTATAGCGCGGAGGCAGGTTTCGGTACACAGGTCAATTCTTTACTAAGCAGCAATGAGGCATGCGAAAGAACTCCAGCTGTCGAAATTTGATCTTTAACCCTTCACCCTACTGGTTCTCGTAACCCACGTGTTGCTAACGCTTAACCAAACTAAACATACTCACTCACTCACTCACTCACTCACTCACTCACTCACTCACTCACTCACTCACTCACTCACTCACTCACTCACTCACTCACTCACTCACTCACTCACTCACTCACTCACTCACTCACTCACTCACTCACTCACTTATGCTAGCCGAACGCAGAAGTTGATTGCCAATAAATGGCCCGGTGAAGAAGAGTTCCGGTCCTAAATCAGCGGCAATCAGCCCTAAGATACCGCTGTTCGCCTGAATGCATATGTATCAGTCACTGCCGATTTGCCAAACTACCCCATTAAAAACAACAATGACAACAACAACAGCAATCACTCGTAGCTAGATGATTACTGAGGGCGATCAGATGTACGAGTTAGAAAACGCGGCAGTCCAAGTTACTACCACTACCTGGTCACTTGCGGCGATTCGTCCATGTCGATCTCGACGAATTCGTTGTTCGCGTCGTGACAGTTTGCGTTGGGCGTCGATATCGTTTTCCTTCGCTGCCCTGCGTCGAGTGAGAACGGAGGAACTAAACACTCGATAGTTTTCGGGACATTCAGAGAGATTGCTGGGCGCGGTGGCATACCAGCAGGCTAAACCATTCTATACTGCGTCGCCACAATGAGATTTTAAGAACCCTTTTTTGCCGCTGTTTGTCATAGATACAAGAGAAACAGTGTCATACGACTGCATTGGCTTTGGGAATATGCGAGACGCTTCTAGTGCTGTATAGACATCGAATAATGTTACTATAGCGAACGCCAAGCGAAACACAATGTGAATTGAGAAAAAAAAAACATCTGAAACTTCATGGCAGGACGCTATTGCACGCTGCGATGACGCGATTTCTTGCATTTTGTCTGCTATACTTTCTCACACACAGTCGCGTGCAATATGAGCTGCAACATGGGGTGCGTGTTCAAGAGGGCCCAAGAATACACGGCAGCGCAAACATTAGAAACCTTGGTCTTAAAAATACCAGTAATTGCGAGGCTGTTTAATTATCTATTTATTCGTATGTCGGAGCCACCATGTAGTCCTGGGGCCCCCCTTCAAACACGGGCACCGTGTTGCAGCTCATATTGCAGGTTGCTGTGCATATGACACGTGACCCGGAAAATTTACTGAAACACCTGGTTAAGTGGCCTGCTGAAAACCTAAAGACAGTACACACCGGTAGTGCCTGTTATCTTCAAGAAACTGAAACCTGTCTTTTTATTGTGAACAAAAAAGCAAGGATAGATTATGCAAGTTAAAAAAAAATTAACCAGCGCTTTTTATATATTCAGAACACTGAACCACTAAATTTTCTCTTAATTTATTGGTAACAGCAAGTCTACACGACGACCTATAGTATCATTGCAATAAAAAATGAATGTTACAGCCTGATTTGACATTAATTAAACTATGAAGTTTTACGTGCCAAAACCACTATCCGATGATGAGGCACGCCGTAGTGGGGGTCTCCGGAATCATTCGGACCACCTGGCGTTCTCTAACGAGCACCTAACTCTAACTACACGGGTATTTTCGTATTTCGCCCCATCGAAATGCGGCCGCCGTGGCGTGGATTTTATCCCGCGACCTTGTGCTCAGTAGCCCAACGTCATAACCACTAAGCAACCACGGTGGGTCTGAATCTGCCTGACCACAATCAATGAATTCTCTATTTCATAAGCCCGTCGTGGTAACTCAGTGGCTATGCCGTCCCATTGCTTAAGCCCGACGTCAAGGGTTTGATTACACAACGCGACAGCGGAATTTACATGAGTCGAAATGCAAGCAAACTCCTGTATTTAGATTTACGTGCACATTAACGAGTTCCAAGTGCTCTAAATAAATCCGGAGCCCTCCGTTACGTCACCTCTCACAGCTCGCGTGCCTGCTCTATAGCCGTTAAACCCCACGAAGAATCAATCATTAAAATCAACGAATCAATAAGTACTTCTTTCTTCGATAATATTTTTCAGCGATCAAGAGAATGACGCGTTGAGAAAAGGGCGCAAGAGTGTCCACTTGCCTAATTTCCCACTGTCCTCGGCCTGCGAGTCGCCTTCCGTCTCGTTGGCAGCCACGTTGGCCGAGTAGTTGGACACCTCGATCTTTTGCTTGGACTTGCGCCGCCGCAGCACACTCGCCCTCTTAGCCACCTGCAGACACAAGTGAAAGACATGAGCGAAACACACCGTTAGCCCAAAAATGGAGGGGAGGGGGATAGAAAATATTTCGCACGGGACTTTGGCAGCCCATTTCAATTAAGTGCACCTCCGGACCGCAAGTATACAAGTTATTTTTTGTTACTTAGTCTGCGCTTCTCTATTTATGCTAACCTTTTCAGTGACTAACCAAAATTGCAGTGTTCGATATAACTTGGCCTTGTGAAGCTATTGATAGCCTGTGGAAAACCTCCAACTAATTTTATTCAGAAGATTAAATCGCTTTTAAGAACAGCCAAGCCACGTGATCACAATGAACACGCTAGAAACCGAATAACCAAAACAAAGAACTAATGCTCAGCGATAAATTGCGCATACTATTCAAAGGACATGCGCAGAGATTTGCGAAGAAAATGCAGTTCCTTCCGCGAACGGATAGAGACGGCTTGCTGACACAGCCATCACCCGTTGCCTTGGTGTAATCGGCCTCAATTACACACCCCTCTGTCTTATCTTTAACTCGATTTATCAACTCTATTTGACGGAGCTTCGGCTATGATCCGCATTTCTTGCAAGGTGTGGCCATTAAACTGTAAAAACTATCCTTGACGTTAAGTTGGCGCTGTCGCGCCCTAATATTAAAGCACCGACTGGTCTACATGTTGCACTCTTTCTCACTGCTAAGTGGGATGATAAATGCTACCCCTGACAAACACTCCACAAACATGGTTGCGGGTTTTGTATCACACGGTTCATCAAGGCACAAATGTTGGACTAGTTTACATGGTGCTGACATTAAAAAGCCAATATAATGACGAAAGGCTGTCTTCCTAGTGTTATGCAACAGTGCATAAATGTATGAACCACCTGCATAGTGAGTAAGTTCTTTGCTTCATCATTGGCCGTTTTCGATACATCTGCCATCTTCTTCAAATTTCCTTCACAAATGCTGGAAATCAATTATGAAGGGTATCCAGCTTGACGGTTGCGGATTCCCTGTCCTCGTCTAGTTAGCACCGTAGATTTTTTTTTTTAAATTTCACCCACCAACTACACGCGAAAAATTTCCACGCGGTTGGTTTCTGAAACTATGTGCACATTTCAAATATTTCGTTTCGAAACAAGTGCGCTCCACCTACAGAACAATACGTTACCCTGCTGAGTGGTGTTCCCGAGTTGTAGCCACCATGGTTGGATTCCTTCACGTGAATCCTCCAAGTGGCTTCGCACCGGGAAGTTTTCTCCGCTGCGTAGCACCTCCAGAGGCACTGCAGAGAAGTAAAACATTGAGTTAGAGCCGATTTTACATCATTTCTTAAAGAGAGAAGGAGATATTTCCTCATTTAAAAGCAGAGCGGCGTGCAGATGTCAAGGTATTCTTCAACATGCTACTCTCTTAAGGGAGAGAAACAGGAGACAAAGACCCTAGAAAACGAACACAGAACAAAGTAAATAGAAGAAAAACAAGACTAACATAACAACAGAACTTCATCACTTCAGTCATGAATATTTCAGCCTCACTTGTCGTCTTCATTGCATTGCTGGCTTTTTATGTGGTGTACATTACAGGAGGAATGACAGCTAGAGTTCCTAAAGGCAGCGAATCGATTCAATGTAATTAAACAAGATTTCAAACACATTTGTTTCATAACACTGTGATGCCACGGTAGTATGCATTGGAGAAATGGGTGGCATGAGTGTGAAGCAAAAGAAGTCGTCCAAACCCATATTAAAATAGATCGACATTCATTTTGCGCATTGAAGTTTTGTTTACCTGTATTAAGGTGGCAGCTGCTGGTATTTGACGATTGAAATGCTTCTGCCGTTGTTTCTGTTGGACCTTCAATGCAAACCCTGATCCCAGAATTCCCTGAAGAATGAGAAAAATGTAGAAATGTCAACAGATATATGCCCTACGCAAACGTGGAATGGCAGAGCGTATCACACGTTCAACTAACCGTTGAGACGGTTTCATCAGAGCCTCCTGCCTTTCAGTGCTCCCTCAATACATCTATGCCATGATAAATACGCCAGTTCTCTTCACATTAAGAAAAAAATCTGCATTTGGTTTAGCGCGAAGATAAGCAGCCTTGACATTTAAAGTGATAACTGATTCAAAACTTGAGAATTGTACGGTTGATCTCGCAGTGCTATTCAAACATCAGAAGCAAGAAGCACGTAAAAGAAAGGTATTTACCCTGTGACAAAATGTGAGTACTTACCGCGGGTAATGCGAAAAATGAGATTGCGAAAACCGAAAAACAGGAGGCCACAATCTTCCCCATCCAGGTTCTAGGAACAGTGTCGCCATAGCCGATGGTCGTGACCGTTATCTGCATAAGAAAACGAAAAAGAAACATAATTTATCAGCCTGTACAACACCTAATTACACGTTTCCATGAGAGATATAAACGACACCAACGTTGAGGCTAATTTAATGTTATAGTTCAGCGGAAATCCGCTAGGTGGAGATAAGTAATTAAAGGGAAACTGAGACATACACCCAAATGTAGCAATTTGCTACAATGGAAACCCAACCGGGTTCCTCGAAAGAAAGCCTCGCAGTTGAAGAAAAATTCGTCCTGGTCCGGGACTCGAACCCGGGACCACCGCCTTTCCGGGGCAGCCGCTCTACCATCTGAGCTAACCAGGCGGCTAAGCAGATGGCAGGGCGAAGTCGAATTTGTCGACAACTCGAAGCAAAGGCAAGTGTTTGATGTTATAGTTCAGCGGAAATCCGCTAGGTGGAGATAAGTAATTAAAGGGAAACTGAGACATCCACCAAAATGTAGTAATTTGCTACAATGGAAACCCAACCGGGTTCCTCGAAAGAAAGCCTCGCTGTTGAAGAAAAATTCGTCCTGGTCCGGGACTCGAACCAGGGACCACCGCCTTTCCGGGGCAGCCGCTCTACCATCTGAGCTAACCAGGCGGCTAGCAGATGGCAGGGCGAAGTCGAATTTGTCGACAACTCGAAGCAAAGGCAAGTGTTCAGCGGAATCTTTTGAGTCATGTGACTGCAAATGACACACCGCTGCCGTTATCTTAGATTGGCATGTCTTTAGGCGGCATACGCCATCATGTACGCTCCCCTCGCTAATGCATTCATGCTAGGATGGAGCATACCAGTTTTTTTTTTCAAATATTTCATAGCTCTTCAACGGATGCTACTTGCGTGAGCTCCCCGTGGCTGAAATTTGTTTTAGGCTTCGGTGTCATGTGTGACAACCCGGCATAGCTCCGTCAGGGGCGATCGCTGCATTGACGGCAAAGTCAATGAAGTGCACTATAGGTTGCACGACTAGAGAAAGCGTATGGCTATTAATTTAGTAGGACATTCCATGCAAGCAAGGAATGCTGTGACCTGCTATAGTGGCTCAAACTACGCAGATGGGTAACCACGGGTTAGAAAACATTTCAATGGCATATACTTGCAAACCTACTTGGGACTACTTTCATTGTTCATATTACACTCATCGACCGCAGTTCTCGCGGTAAGCTGCTTTTGTGCAGAAATTAAATTGTTCTATTTTTCAGTTACAACTTCAGTTAGCCGACAATAAAAAAATTAGAGAGAGTTTTCTTGATTTTCCATCAGAAGTGAATGATGGCTAAAAAATAAAAAGGAAATAACATCCGGCCGAGCACGAAACAAGGCTGCAAACGTAGAAGACAGTGAATGTATATGCCGTGCCATTCATTTCCTGTTTTCGTGATAGTTGTTCTGCGTATAGGCACGCTGAGTGCGAAGAATTACTAATTATTTTTTACGTGGATGATCTGATGGGATAAAATCACTACGGGGAGAAAAATTACGGCACAAATATATCTTCATTACAAAAGTAGCAAGTATAGTTACCTATCTTGAACAAGATCGAAAGAAGTCAACACTACCAGGACAACGGATTCGGCCGGCCCACAAACAACAGTTTCAAAACATGAAATGAAGCTAGAATGATCAAGATAACAAAGTAACGACGATTAAAAATCATACAGAACCGGACGTTTCATACAAACTAATGTTTTACTTTTTTTGTATTCTTTTCGGTACGCAGTAAAGCTTTTCACAGGCAAATGGGCGTATAAAGGCTTGTCGTAATGACATGTCGGATGTTTATAAAAGCACCATTATGGGACCAACATCCTTAATATAATTGTGTTCGGTCGAACTAAACCTAAACAAAGGAAGTCGCAGTTTCGACCGAAAGGCGAAGCATCAATTGCGATAGCAAATTAGTAGTGAGCTATGCGGAGTAAGGATAGTAGTTTTATCGGCTGTATAAACATGAACACATTCGCTTACTAACGGAATTGCCAAGCATGGTGTCAGCGCGCACAAGAAAACACTCGACGATCTTACTCGACGACCGCAGACAACCGCTGTCAAAACGGTCGCGTGAGCAAGCGCAGCAGCAGCAGAGAGCGAAAGTTCGTGGGGTCTATCGCTTCAACGGAAACTGAGCGACTGAAGCACAGCTCATACAAAGCTATGAGCCGTCCGCAAAATGCTTTTAATGTACGATGAGGGCGACCGGCCGCAGCCGCTCAAGTAGAAGTGCGAAGTTGCGAGCAGAGTAGAAGACGCAACCTCTCCCTCCCACGTTGCCTTCCCGCTTTCCTCCTTTCGCATGGTAGACTAAGTCGCCAGTTCCCCTTGCGCCATTGTTGCCGCAGAACGACGTCGCCCCCCTCCCTTCCTCCCTCCCATTCCCCCACGGCCTTTCGCGCGACAGTCGCATTTGCTCTCGGCCGTGCGTTCGCTCTCCGTGAAAGCGCGCTTCACGCGCGCGCTTTCACTCGCGCATATGGCGCGCGGCAACAATTTTATCACCCTTGGACTTTATACGGAACCTCACAGTGACGACGACGCCGACGACGACTGCGACGCCAAAGGCAGAAATCCACTTGGAGTGGCCATGTAATTGCTATCGAAATAAAAAAGAAAACGGTAGATCCCACGTGTATAGACCCTTTCCTTAATGCCAACAACCCCGTGCAAAGATTCGCTTCCTGCCGCAATCTTGAAGAATAGACATTCGGGTGAGCGCAGTGCACTCGTGGGAAATTTGTGTGCTGCACAACCTCTGCTACAGGTTTTACTGAGTTTGCGGTGTTGTTCTGACGTACACACAGCGCGTTCTACGCATAACATGGCCCTGCCAACGAAAGCTTGGTTCCCCGCCACAGGATGGGTGGAATGCCTTTGCGTGTTGCACTGCTTAAGCCAAAACTCGTCGTCTAGTACTATAGCGAAAGCAGGAGCTACAACTTTAGCGTGAACGAAAACCTACACGACGAAAAACCTAAACGACAAAGAAGAAAGCAAACCAAGAAACGCGGCATGCTATGATATTTTGTGTACCAGAGTAGAAGTCTCAGATGGTTGTCCAGCACAGTCGAAGTGTGGCCTCACAAACACTTGGGCATTCGACCATACAATCGGTCAGCTGCCGCTGCAACCACTGTTGCCATATTGTGTTCGCTGCACGCATTCCTTTAAGAACAGGGTGTCCCAACTATCAAGCCCCAAGATTTAAAAATATGGAAATTCCACGTAGTTGGACAGAACCAAGGTAATGTTGTTTGCCGTCGCCTGGAGATAATCAGATTATTTTTTAATTCCGCCTAATTATATAATTAGTCTTAGTTTAATAATCCACTAGCGGTAAAGCTGGTACCACGAGTATCACCAGTTCAAACGTGCAGTGGTACCGCTACCACCGTGCGGTGGTACCACCACCACCGTGCGGCTTTAACCACTGTGCTACACGGCACTGTCTTCAGGATAGGCCCATTAACACAATTAAGCGTCAAACGAAAATCGCGGTGGTTCCCAAATACAACTAAACGCTTTAAAACATCGACACTGCAAATGATTTGTTCACGAAGCCTGCACACTACTTTGTTCCCATCTTGTCCCACGTCATGTTATATTCTCGCCTTCGTTAAAATGGTTTACTTTGTTTAGGCTGGCTTATATGTTTTATTTTCATAGAGTTACATCTCGAAACAACATATGGCCCTTGTCAAGGTGTTTGCACAGATAAATATCTTGGTGGCAATGCATGATTACTCTCAACAAAAATGACAATGTGATGGTTAAAGATTAAGGTAGGCTTAATCTGATTAAAGTGCACTAGACCAGCTGACTATCATTGCTTTTATCGATTCTGCGCAATGCGTACAGAGTTGTGCCAACGTATTGATTTGGTCTATAACTCCAGCGCCAGGCTGGACCTCGCTATCGATCTGGCAGTTTCACCCTGCGGGCCCAAGACAATACCCAAGGACACAAAATTTGGCAGGCAGCTGCCAAGTATTTTTACGTGTTCCTGCCGTGGATATTTAACGCATCTGAATCTTTAAAACGCGAGAAACAACTAGAGATCTTCCTATTTCGGCGAGCTCAAACTTCATTCTAAGTTAACAGAATGTATCATACTGTACGTTTATTCCTATTAACGAAGCATAACAGAACACACTGTTTTACGACAGGACACAAGACAGCCATAGCATTACATACCAACTGTTGATAATGATCCTGAAGTTGCATTGTAAAAAGCCAGTAAAGAGTTTACGTAAAGACTCGCAACAAAATGCCCAGTAAATGGCTGGTTTAGCGCAAGGAAATGTGACTAAGAAGTGCTGTGCTAACAGTGGAGTTCAATTATAGTTATGACATGTCTCAAAGCGTGAATGACGGCAGCAATTTTATCAATCAATTTTTTTGTTTTGAGCGGTTTTTGGGTAATTGAAGGTTATGATCATTCTCTGGGGCTTTGAGTTCGGTATCTAAAACACAGTAATTTTACGTTGTGTGCAATATCCTACGAGAAGTTAAACACGTTTCGATATAGTCACCATGGGGCCGGTCCTTATATTTTGTCTCCTTTAAATCGAATGCTTTGCATTTTCGCGTCATCTTAAGCACGTTTATTTGAACCAAGAATTTTCTCATGCCTTGAAAAGGGTGTCTTCAAAGAAGGACGTAGTGCTCATGGAACAGTAAGTAATAGTTAAGTATGGCCCTGACAAGTATTACCTTAACAATGAGATGGTGTCTTCAAAGAAGGACGTAGTGCTCATGCAACAGTAAGTAATAGTTAAGTATGGCCCTGGCAAGTATTACCTTAACAATGAGATGAATTTGGGGTGCACCAGCATGGCCTTCTTTTTAAGAGCACCCGATTGTCAGGCTGCTTATTGTGTTTACTTGCACATTTAACAAAGAAACGCGCTTTTTGAACTATACATGCAAAAATGGCTCAATTTGGATGTTCCGTATCGCATTAGAGAAAGAAAGCGGCACAATTTTTTCATTGCTTTTGTCCACTGCATAACACTTCAAGTAGTAAAGGCTATTTTCGCTTTTTCAGGACGAATATTTCTTTACATACCATCCAATGGTGTCGCCTGGGCCCGTCAGGCGGTCGGTCGGTTGCAGATAATTCTTAGGAAGTACCAAAAGCGGGACAGCAATGCCTTGTTTCTAACTTAGCATACAAAATTTGATGGTATTGTTGTCTAAGGTAGTTTTTAAAAAATCAATGAACATTTAACCTGCTATTAGTCCTTTTTCCAACTGTGTTCTAACCAAGTCAATGAAGCTAATAACTGCGTGTTCTGTCAAAATACACGCGCGATACCCAAACTGTGACAGACACAGTATATGAAATTTAACGTATAGTAGCCAGAAGTACAAATTTCAAATACTTTTTCGACTATTTTGCTGAGAAACGGAAGTACGGAGATCAGTACATAATTCTCTGCCAATGTTGGGTCGCCCTTCTTTAGTATAGGCATTACATTAGCTATATGCAATTGGGCGGGAAATATTCCTGTGGTGAAAATCAGGTTGACTATATGGCAGATAGCTTCAGCTACGATATGTTTGACGAATTTAATATGTTTTGAGTATATGTTAATTGTTGAGGCCAGCTCCTGTATTTTCTTAATTGCATATGATAGCATTTTTTCAGCTGTAGAGGGTTGTAGGAAGCAAGATTGTAGCTGCCTTTCCAGCTGTAGCACTATAGGACACAAGTTGACTTCCGAGGATAAAAAACTAACTAAACTCATTACTTATCTCTTCGGGGTATTGCAGGACGATTGCTTTGATGATAGTTGTGTGGTTGTCTCGATTTAGGTAGTCATTAATGACATTCCATTTATGTTTACATTTATGTAGGTGTCAACTTTGCGTTCAAATTATCTTTTTTTTTGCTTGCTTCAGATCACTTTCTAAGTGTGCCGAAATTGTTTCGTAGCGCGCTGTACGTCGTGTGTTAAACGGTTTCCCTCTCATTTTTTGATACAGATTAACTTCCATCTGCAGTGAATCTAAGAGACTTGCAGATATCTACGGGCAACGTGGTGCATCGTATCTCTCGACAAAAAATTCATCATTCGTGCAAGCTTTAACCGCATTTGCAATTATGAAGGAAAATTCGCGTAACACTATTTCCAGATCAGAAAAGGATGGAATGTTAGAAAAGTTGGCGCGCTCTATTTTCTCAACATAATCGGGCAGATTGAATTTCGTCCAGTGTAATGGTTTTTTGCAAAAGTCTATAAAGTGAATCAAAATAAAGAAATAGTGCGTAATGATCTGTAACATTTACCTGTAGAATCCCTGTATGTGGCAGTACATCGAGATAAGAAAGGATATTATCGAATAAGGATTCAGAACTTTGCGTTGAACATTGAGTTGGGGCATTAATGCTTGAAAGCTGAAACCCAAAAATCAGCCGGCGAAGTCTACATAACTAATATAATTATTTTACAATAAATATATGTTAAGATCACCTAAAATAAGCGTACTCTTATTTGCTCGTGAAATTTTCTCTAACTTTGCTGACAACACTGCACAAAATACTTTAATTGATGAAGATGGTTAGCAGTAAGCCGTGCCAATGATCGTACTTTTTTCTGTAATGTGAGGAAAGAAGTTTTGTATTTCGAGCCATACGGACTCACATGTCGAAACATTGATACCTATATCGGCATGTCTTTTGTGACTTAAGTGATGGTGATATGACCATAATAAAAACGCCATGCGGGCTATCAGTGCGCTGAGAGTATTCTGACATGTATTCTAGGAAGGGATAGAATGTTTCATTCCCAGCCGAAAGCCATGTTTCGGTTACGCAAATGAGTTTATAATGATGATCAGTGCAAAGTAGTGATACATTATTATCATCAAATTGACTTCCTATGTTTCGCACATTAACCTGAATAGCAGAAGAGAGCTCATGTGAATCTATTTGATCAGCTGAGTCTTGTGGAGAGAAATCATCCGTGATGCAACTGTTCAATTGCCACTGAAAGATGTGCAAGTCACCTTCGCTAACAGTTCGAAAGACCCTGCCGTCCGCATTCTTCTAGCTTTTAGTACGCAGTTTTCTATCCACGGGTAAAGCCACCATTTTTGCAATATTTTTGCTCCAGTGCTGTAACACACAACCGCAAACAGTAACTTGCTTGATGACGTCAAGTGTTCTTTGACATATAGTGCAGTGTCAGTGCTGTCAGAGAACCCAAGCCTGCCTTTTGTGAAATTTTCCCTACGCGCTTCGAGAACAAAAGTGAGGACGAGGTTTCTCTTCCAAGCATCTCGCGTAAGCACGGTGAACGATATTCGGTGAACCATATTCGGAGAACATACATAGTGAACAATATTCATGTCTTCCAGTTTCACAGGCCTACCATTCCTGTCATCGATTTTTTTAATTATTTAGAAGCAGTCTTCGCCATGAGTTTCAGGGATGCCTCTTATCTCAATGCTGTTCAGGCGGAAATACTGGTTCAGTTCTTATACTTCACGAGGAAGTAGCTCATTTTTAATCTTCAGTTCTTTGTTTTCGGTGACAAGGGTGGCATGAGCTTATTTGAGGTCATAGAAAGAATCGCTGATGATTCACATGCTTTTTTTGAGGCTTTGATGCTCTTGCTGTAGCACTTTATATTCTTATTTATTTTTCTAGCGCCAGTCCTCTTTTTCGAATTAGTGATAGTTATCAGCAGTTCTTTCGTTTTCGATTCAAAAGTACTCCTCAGGGTTTCTAGATCCTTTGCAATTGAAGCAACCGTTGGAGCCATACTGCAAAATTGGCAACGAACCGGCCGCTACATATCGCCCCAATCACTAGTTGTTTGAGTTGATCGCTTCCTGTGGATGATTATTATTTATTACTATGAAACATACCCGCAACAATGAATCAACCAAGATGCGTGTCCGCGTGTTGATAATGATCATGACGATCATTTCTATACAATGGAACATGCCTAAGAAGCGAGCGCTACAATGACACGTACCCACATCGGAGGATTGGTCAAGAACCGGTTATTACATACCGTGTCATACTAGCGCTTTTAGATGATGGCCGCGTGTTTATGATTATAATATTCATACAATGGCACATACCCACGATGACGTAAACTAAGAAATGCACGCCTATATAAGATTTGTCACATTCCATCGCACAGGTGTATGACAGCACGATGCGGGCGCCATGTTTCCCTTACGCCATTGACTCAGGAACCAAATAGGCAAATTATTAGTATTTTATTACCAGCTTCAAGAAGACTTCACATGAATTGCTACATGTGCGTTGTATCTGCATTTTTTGTTACTACTTTGTTAGCATGAGAATCGTATTTATCTGCGCTTTCTTTTTTTCGTGGTTGTACCCGAGCTACTGGTATGAAAGGAACGACCTTCTTGAGATCTACATCTACGGAATAAGAAAACGATTTTTTTATATGAGGAGTCTAGTCCGAGTTGTCTTTGTGGTGATGGCGCTCCTTCTTTGTGAAGAAACCATCGTCTCTTGTGCATGACGAATGTGGCCCATCAGCAGTAGACACAGATTCTGGCGCATTCTTTCGCGTGGTGCGGCCAACCTCGCCCATGTATCATGCATGAATTGGTGGTTGTTGGTAGGCGATAACGCGAGGTGAGGTAAGGGCGCGGGTACATTCCGAATAAGGATATATGGCACTACCACGCTGCTCGCCGACCTGACAGATGGGATGGCCTAATCTGCGCTCAATATGATGGATGAATGCGTTATTAGGAAGGGAGGGTGAGGAAGCGCTAGAGTCTTCAGAAGAAACGCCTTCCCCCATATGCACCCGCAACACCTTGTGTTTCCAGGGAGGTCCGTTATTGCCCGATAGGAAGCTTCGCGGCTTCTTGCATTTCCACAAGGCACTGATTTGCTGGGCGTATGGTGACATATCGTAGCAGCGATGCAAGTAAAGCAGAGGCAAGAAAATTCTCGACATTGATCGCCAGCCTGTTCCAACATGTTGCTACAATCCAGCACAACAATTCCAGCTGTGCTCGCTTTTTGTACTCTGTGTTCAGAGAGCTGCTTTGGCTTCAGGGCTGTAAACATTGGACGTACATAGTGAAGCACTTGGACAGCATTTATAGTTGATGACTCAAAGATGTTCAGTTAATTGCTGTAGCACCACAGTTGATCGCTCTGGACAGTCTATGTCACAATGATTATTGCCGGCTACAGGTGTTGTGACGTGCATTGGGAACGTGAAATATTCCCCTTTTGTAAAGGGTAGTAAGTTCTGTTCCCATTTGGTCAAAATGAATCTGGTGTGGTAGTCTACTGCTACGTCGTTCCTGACAATTATATTGTGGTTTTGGGACGTAAAACCCGAGAACGTAATTTTCATTTCTGTTCTAGGGACAACAGGCTACAGCTTAAAGAAAACACACGACAAACATGGCCTAAAATATTTACCTCAGAAAAAAAATATCGCTAGAGCAACCGGCACTTCATGGTTAGTTTTAAAGTGAAATTGTTAAGAATTAACGTTAGAGATCATTTTCTTTGCGTTTTGTCGTATCTACACGTGATTATGATGAGGCATTGAAATCAGTGCCCTGTTATGGGGAAAATCCCTTATTCTGAGTTATTCAAAAGAAGAGGATTGTGTTCTACAAAACTCATCCTGAAATGCTGACGCACCGTTTTCGCCATCATGCATGCATACATCCCAGACGCTGCTCCAATCACGAAACATGCAGTTATGGCAAATAATGTCCACTTTAGTCATTACGCTTTATTACTCGAAATGGCGCTTTTGTTGCATCCCGTCCATTCCTGAGGACCTCCTGTTTTATACAACGTAACATGCGCATGCCCTAGACATTTATATTCGTACCCCCTATTTCATTACTTAAAATAAAAGTTGACAGTCACTGGAGGCGAAAGCCTACCCGCTCATGAGACATTTATTACATTACTTGACATTTTTGTTCTAATGCGTTGTTACTTCCCATTACTTGTTTTCTCCCACCGAAGGTCATGGGTTTGAGTGCTTTGATTAACTCTGCATTGACTGTATCGTAATTAACTTTGCCCTAATTAACACCAAAGGTCACGAGACTGACTCCCACCAAAGGTGGTGAGTTCGAGTGGCTAAATTAACTCTTTCTTAATAGCCGTGCCTTAATTAACATCGCCTTAATTAATAACACCAAAGGTAGTGGGTTCGACTCTCATCTTTCACGATGGCAATTGCAGTCCAACGTGGAGATGTGGCCGGTTTGCCTACATCTCCATGTTGGGTAGTGGGTTTGAGTTCCTTAAGCAACTCCACCCTAATTAACACCAGAGGTTAACACCAGCGGTCGAGGGTTCCACTCCCTTCAATGGCACATGGATTCGGCTCTCGACCTTCACGATGTCAAATGGAATCCAACTTGGAGATATCGCCATCTCACCCATATCTACAAGTGAGTTCGACCCCCTCCAAAGGTCGTGGTTTCGAGTGCCTTAGTTAACTCTATCTCATTTACCTGTACATGAATCAACTTTGCCTTCATTAGCACCACAGATTGTGCTGACGCTTCTTTTTCGCCTCGGCGTCACGCTTTCTTAAAATGTTATTGATGGCCTAATTCGCCACAATTAAGACCGTAGGTCGTGAGTTCTACTCCAACCAGGTATGCAGGGTTCAACTCCCAGCAAAGGTCGTGAGTCTTAATTAAATTCGCCTTATTTAACACAACAGGTAGTGGGTATGACTCCCACCGAAGGTCGAGGGTTTGACTCCCTATGAATTTTGGTGCCATAAAACAGGACGGCGCAAAGCCGGACAGCGGATTTTTGTCCCATGAGCCGTCTAAAGCTTTCGCCTTAATAAACTCCGCGAACGTTGACGAATTGTTTTAGCCGGAAAGACCGGCTCTACAGCTCACTTCGTCATCATGAAAATTGGGCGTTGCCGCGAATATGTGATGAGGACATTTGACGGGTGCCCAACAGAGTGTGCCATCAAATAAGTACAAAAATGCTCCTTCACGTACACGCGTCATGCATTTAAAGGATGCCTCAAAAATACCTCTCTTGCGAAGGTTCACAGAACTTGAGTGATATTCAAAAGAAAGCAATTAGCAGATTGATTGATTCGTCCCTGGAAGACATTCTGTTATCCTGATTCACCCTTAGCCAAGGCACGAAGACGCTCGTTGGATATTCTAAGCGAATGGTTCTGCGACTAAGCGACGTACCCAAATAAAAAAATATAAATAACAAGAAAGCGGAAAAGCAGGCCTGCTTCGATCGATGACTGCTGAGTTGGGTAACGTCACTTGGAAGAATGAGTAGCCTAGCAATAAAATTCCCCGAATTCCCCGAACTTCAAAGAAAAGTGTGAGCTTTTCAAGGCGGTGCTTGTGAAGGACGCCATGCGGCAATGACTGGAAGCCTTGCACACCGGGAACGAAAATCGATTGTTCGATCTTGGGCCTCCATATGCCAAAAGGAAACACGTAAGCAGGTGGAAAAATGAGTGATGTAAGAGAGATGTGGGCGCTCAGTGCCGAATCATCGCTCATTCCTTTTCTGCTATACGCTAAAGCAGCAAAACTGGTGCCGGACGCATCCCTTCGATGTTTTTCCTACATACACTTATAATTTAGGACACGATATTTTTATGGTCCGTGTCAGAGTACGTTAGCCGTAGCAGTAGGTAAGAAGTCGTTAGTATTCGGGATGAAGCTTTACTTAACATTAATGTCAGAGCGGTAAGTGGAGACGGACATTAATGGATGTCTAAGTTTTCCTTACCGTGATGTTCTGCTTGTTCAGGTGTATTCGTGTCTCACAGGAATCGTCCAACAGCGCCGCCTACAATTTTTGGGTGTGTGAGAAAACAATCATATTCTTTGCCGCAGCCCATCCTTCGAGACGCAAAGATATCCCCAGTGAAGCGTCTAAGCTGCTTAGATAGACAGCTTTCAGAAGTGATCTCGCCGTCTGGGCTGAAGCACTTTTCCAACGCACAAGACCACAGAATCACGATTTCGCGTTTTGAATAGGAGTGAACTGGAAGTCTGAATATATTAAATTGCTGGCGCATGTAGCGAAGCTTGTGACTGTTGGATCGCTGTCACACTCGACCTAATTAGAATTATACGAAAAAATATAATTGTTGCTTTCTTGAACTAAGGTTGCTTATGCTGCTTGTGAGTTTGTCAAGCGTAGTGATTGCGATAAGTATTGCTGGTGCTTATTCGGACCTTCCGTATTTGACAAAAATTTAGCAGTTGAAATGTTTAACGAAAGTCTTTTTTGAAAGGACCTTCACATATATCGTTGAAGGGTGAATAGGAGCTTTACGTAGATGAGAATAAGTAGACACTTTTGCGTAAATGCTAATTGATGTGGTAAGCTTGTCCGCTGTAAGCGCTCTGTAATTTGAAATTTGCATACGTCGAATCGCTTTTTATTGCTGTTGCGAAGAGAAGTAATCATAGGCGTCGTACTTAAACTTTTTGGAGATCTTTATTTCATTACTACTCTGAGTTGAAATAGAAATTGTGTTCCCAGTACATCAAGAACTTGACATTTTTCTTCTAAATGCAGCAAATTTCCACCAACTGAATTCCACGCTACCATTTAGCCCTTCTTCATTTGGCTGTAATGTGAATTCAATTCATTCTGATCATAAGTGATCATATATATATATATATATATATATATATATATGTACATATGTTTTAATTTTCACTGCTCTATACCTCGCTGGGTATACTCATAAAAAGTGCGCTGAAAATTCTTATATACAAGTGCAACCTCTGCCCTTATTTGAATCCAGCGCGGTGGCAAAATGGCTATGGCGTGGTGCTACTAAGCTCAAGGTTGTGGGTTTAATCTCTACGGCAGCCGCATTTTGATTGGAGAGAATGCACACACACTGATGTATGGTGCACGCGATGCACGTTAAAGAACCACTGGTGGTCAAAATTATGCCGATGCCCTCCATCATGGAGTCCCTCATAACCCATTTTTCAGTTTGGGGATGCGAAACTGCTCGATTTATTTAAGTAAACTTGTCCCACTTTTCAATATTTCCTAGTGCGTTTGTTTTCCTTACGTAACAGAGTGCGTTTTCATGCTTTACAATGCTTGCTTCACTATTGCTTTTTATGTATTTTACCACTAGCTAATGCTGGCTACAGCTTTAGTTAAACTTGAAGCTTATATGTATTTCACTTGTTAAGCCGAAGTTGAAGTACTCGTACTTGTAAGGGGCCTTTATACTGAACCGCACATTCACCACTTCGAAATGGTAAAGAGGAGAGTGGTTAGGCTTATTCAGAAAATATCGAAAGCTAGACATTCTAACTGAACACATAACAGCAAATAGTAGCTTAAACCATATTTTAGAAAGATATAGCCTTATGTTACTGTTAACTATCAGGATGCAATGCAGATTGTACAAGAGGTTTTATTTTCAACTTCGACTGAACTTCGAACCTATATTATGGTTGGAAATGGATATGTTATAAATTTTTACTGTTGGTATATCTGTGCGCTGTTGAAGTCCAATCAGTTTATTTCTGTACATACGATATATGCCTGTGTTAATATATATGTGCATATATGTGCAAGAATATGTGCATGTCACCTGTATGTGTTAATAATGGCTATGCTTTATCGTTAATCTGTTTCATCTCCTGAATGTCATCACTGCTAAGTGTTTAAAGGCTTGCCGGGCCCAGTAAAGCTGTCAAAAAACAGCTTTCTGCCCTGGTATCCCTACCAGAAACGTGTGCTTTTTTTCTGGAAAATAAAACTGAAATGAAATATCAGCACAGGCGTTGCGAATCAACATTTCGGAAGAGACCATGTGATTATTGTTGTCGGTGTTAATGCGATTATCATTGAATAAATGCAGAAAACACGGTATTGCCACGGCCAAAGTGCGTAATTTGTAAGGCGCATACAGCCGCCATGCTTCCCTCTAGACAAGCCGCGCCATCTATAGGCGCCCCCGGAAAGTCCGCACTTCGGACGTTTCCAAATACGTATGACGCGCTTTCAATTACGCCAAGCACCGGATAGATAATAAAGGATGTTTTTTTTGTCAGTAAATCGTGGCACATACCTAGCGATACATACGCAGTGACCCCAGCTGGCATCAAATATGTTTATTGAAGAGCGCCAGATCCACAATGGCAAGTATCCAGTATAATAGTTGGCGTAAAAGAGGTCTATCCAAGAGGGGCACACAGCGGTGTGGCATACCGAGCGACCCAAGTTTTCTTAAAACAGATTAGATACAACAGACTGGGTGAAGGTCTGTGTCGGCAAACTGTATTATTTTTGGAGCGCAATGAGTTCACACGATTATTCAAACGACCAAAATCAATCTTAAGGCCATGGCCATGGGTGGTACGTAGTGTCCAGGTTTGTTAAAATATTGCTTAAGGATTTTCTAAGCATGTGTACAGATGACAGAGCACTTTCAGAACACGGCCATATGTTACGTCCATTTTCCACATTTTCTTGCTTATCGGAACCTGTTTATGCTATCCTGATTGTCAATTTATCTCTGCTCAATGCCCTTTTTTAAATCTAATGTACAGACTTCGTAAGTGCATGCTCATTCAATACCACAGTAACCAATCGTTTTTATGTTCCAATATTATTTAATCTAATCTTTAAATTATTTGAGTGTTTTATTATTCCGCTCTGTACACGTACTAGTTAGTATTACCTACCGACTGCCCAACCTCACACAGAAGATATCTTGCTTATGTGGGCTGGATATGTAACCGTGACGTGGATGTATATAATAAAGATTAATATTTCTTTTTCTTAAAAACATGGTAATCGCATTACAATGTGTCTGACCGTTGGTCTCGAACGTGGTTCCTTCAGCCCCACAGCACCCGCCTTGCTCTATCTGTTACACCATTGACTACCTAATGAGCGAAGTTCGCGTGAAAGAGGTCGGATACGGGCAGACCGACACATGGCAAAATGGTTGAAGTTCACAAAGAATACTAATAGAATTATTACGATGTGTGCAGTTTTTGCGAAATATTTTATCAGGATAAGTTAGCATCGGCAGAACTCGGTATCTAAAACCACCGACAACAGGAACAACTCGTCACACTCACAATCAAACTCTATTGCAATCTTTAGCAAAAGCGAAAGCTTACAGTTATTTTTTCGCCGCCTACAGCCTCAAAGCGAAATTTTCTTCCCCAACGTGTATTTGAGGATTCTGTGATGAAGCTTTTTTTAATGTATTTATCTTTCTGAACAACTTGTATCTCTTTTTTAACAGCACAAGTACATTTACTGGTGCCGTATAACGCAAAACTATAAAACTCTAATCTTATTCAAATCTCCTGACGACAAACTTACGTAATCGCGAACGCAAGCATCGGGTGGTGACCCGCCGTGTTGTCTGAACAGCCCAATCAAATGTTCTCCTAGTTTATAGGAGGTCATTGTTTGCCTTGAAAGCAAATATTATTGCCTTCCTTGATAGGTATTTCTTATTTAAGTGACTGACAAAGAGGCCAGTAGCGCGCCCAAGTGGAAAGGGTTTCTGTGGGTCCATGCTAGCGCAGTGAAAGTAAATACCCGGATGAGGAAGGCGGTGCCGCTGTCAGCGATTGGTCCGCTTCTTCTTACTTAAATTGCGGTCGCTGGTCGAAAGTCACGGCGGCGTGCCTAAAAAATACTTCTAAAACAAATACTCAGCGACCAAGAGTTGGTTGAGCAATGTCGAATACATGCAAAAAGGGCTCGACAACGTTTATAGCGTCACTTCAAAATTTTGAATATATGCAGAGAAATGCATTCTCGCCGGCAGCTTCGATTAGCTAGTGCCAGAGAGATCGGTGGGACACCACCTTTTAGCCCATTCGCTCCGGCTATTCTGAACAAAATTTTTTTTCGACATATTATTGCATCTTTGGTGCATACACGTCACTTCGACATGGTACGTCCGTTCTCGCGGCTTTATAACGTCGCGTGACGGATAGGCGAAGTGGGCGCCGCCAGAAATATTTTGACCATTAGTGTAGACTCATGGCAAATCAGGCAAAGAGTGATAAATATATTTTTTCTACGGCATAAACATGCATAATCAGTGCGTACACGTTATATCAAATGGGGATTCCTCGCGGTTTTCATGACGTCGTGTGACTGACAGGTGAAGTGGGTGCAGAAATGGAATATAAGAGATTGTAATATCTTTACGTTATAATGTCACTTTAATTTTACAGTACGTGCACTGTGCAGTGTATGTACTGTGCATTGCATATTACAGAGTACAGCGTTTGGCAGTGTATTGCTAAATGCCTTTTTTGTTTCCTTTTTCCCAATTGTGTGCAGACTGCATTGTGCTATCTATTGTTGCTGCACTCCTGCGTGGGCCACAGTTGGCTGGCAGTATTCTGAAACAAATTAGTAAGCTAAACTCGGCCGGTATTGACAAAAAGATCTTGCACTAAATATTTTTTCTAAGAGTAATCTCTCACCCGTCTTCATCCTGGCCATATTACCGGCGAAAGTGGCTGGCGAACAGCAAACAGATTTGTGCATTAAGCCCCTGTTTTTTATTCTCAAAATTTTTCACCTTTCCTTTTAAATCTTGACACGTTGCTTTCTCCTAATCGTGTTTAAGCTGTGAAAAGTTAAGCCACTTTACTTTTGCAGCACGATGGTAGTGCGTCGAGATCCGTAGAGCCCTAAAAAATTGAATCGACTTTTCCGCAAAGGTTCAGGAATTCGCACCGGGAGGTGCGGCTTAAATTGTACGAAAACTCGTCCAGGCTCTCTTCGCTACCTCTCATTAACTCGACTTGATCCTTAGGGATGTCGGCTGCCCCATCAGGTGACCCCAGAGAGCTCGAGTGACCCAGCTCCTGCATGCCTAACGAGACCGTCGGGATTTTTGTGCGGTGAGGGAAACGGTGAACTAGGTTCGATCCTTCGCGCCAGAGAATGAGCAGCGCGCCGAGTGAACCGAATAAATTACTTCATGTCTTCCGCAGATACCTTTCGTATATTTTTGAATTGTCCATTACTTCCATACCCTTAAATTGCTGTTACTGCTGGTTTATCGATGTAAAAAAATGAAAGAAAACCATATACCGAAGGAGTGCCGAACTAATGTGCGGAATTTCCAGGTAATGTGACCAGGTGCCAGACGCCCTTCTTGAGATATCCCAGAAAAAAAATGGAAACTGTTAATTTTAACACAAGGGTAAATAAAATGAATGTGCTACGAAGCTCGCCTTTATGCGCAAGCAGAAAAAGAAATGTTGCATGGTGCAACGAGGGCAGATTTGCAGCGTATGAATTGCCTTTTTCGTGTTTCTGTAATGGTTTATGGAAATAACATTTGGACACATTTTAGAGAATTGTCGGTAAGTTTTCTTCCAATATCCACTTCATTCAGGGCGTGCACTTATATATGTACTTGTTTACGGCGACTTATTTTCTCCGGCTGTGTCCAGCAGGAGCAAGAAAATAACATCTCATATTAACGGCGGGTAAAGTCAACCTTTTGCCTACGCAATATGCTTCGAATTCGCCTCAGTTCGCTGGCTATTGGAACACATGGCCACTTTGCACTGTTTGTAAGTAAATGTTTTTGCTTTCCCCTGGTCCTTGGAACCAATAAATAACTTGTTCATGTGCCTTGAGCCGCTCATTGAATTATGTTTATGTTAAAACGAGATATCAAGGACTACATACTACCCCGGTATTTATTTACTGTGTAGTCATGAAGACTCACTACAATATGCACGAAAAATCATATCACCTTAAATTTTTCGTCTGGTAGAATCTCCAGCACCGTGAGATCAAATTATGTACATTTGGCGCGTTTATCGACATTCCATCATCATGCAGGACTGTAGGAGAAATAGCGACCTGATAGGACACAAGCAAGCACAAACGCCCTCATTGTTTCAAAGGTAAAGCGCTTAAATCAACTTTCAATGTTGCCCTAACCCTATTGCTTCTAATTACAATCGCTTTTTGCTTTCCAATACAAAGGGGTGTCCATCTGGTGGGTAGACATTTCCTTAGACACAAATTTCATAGTCTCTCAAAGGTCATTCACATGACCTGAATGTCATATAAAGAGGAGGAAAGATAAAAGCAGAAGGCAGGGAGGTTAACCAGAGTAACGTGCAGTTGGCTACCCTACACCACGGATATGGGAAAGGGGAACACAAAGATGACAAGAAGAGAGAGGAGGGAAGGAAAGAAGGAAATTAGCGGTAAGTTCGCTGACGCGTGTGCTATTACACTATTAGTCAAAGACGTTCACACAAGCCCGTTGTTCTCAAGAAGCACAAAAGTGCCTTGACCGCTTCGTGGGCCGACGAGCGATGCAGGTGGTCTTCCAGCACCACATGCACGGAAAGCGGCCGATTCTCCAGTTTTTGTAGCGAGTGAGAAAGTTTTTGTTTTTCTGAGGCATATCGTAGACAGAGTGGCACAGCAGGTGGTCGATAGTTTTTTCGGTGCCGCAGATCTCGCATGCTGCATGTCGTATAAATACTGCAATATTGGAGGGGTTGCGGTGCGGTTCAGGAGATGCGCTTCATGTACAACTTTTTTTCTGAATAATAACTTGTGTCTTCCTGTGGCTGATAAAGTGAACTCCCTTGTTCTCATTCTTAAGGAGCGCACTCTGATAAGGGAGTTGGTGTGTTCTACAAAGATTTTAGACAGGTTGACTGTATGAAGGCCTCTGTATACATTATTTCGCAAAGCTTGGGAAAAAATACATGGGCGTTCCAGTTACCTTGTCCTTCACTGCATAAAACACCGTTTTTTTAAAGGAAGTGGAACAACAGTGCACTTTTACGGCGAGTTTGATGGCGCATATTTCCAAACAAGTGTCATTCTGGACATTCATTCGAAGTGGATACGGCTTCCAAACTCACCGGCTACAATTAATAAATAGGATTATGCGTCGTAAGTGAACCAATTAGGCATAGTATTAGTTAATTTTTTAATTAGTTGAATTTGTCAAGTTTTCCTGCAAGCAATGTCCGCCTCTCTGTATAATCCAGCTCAAGGACTAGAATTATGTTACCTGCAACAGGTGATTTTTTTAAAGTTCGGGAAATCTTATAAATTGGTTCTCCGTAGAAAGGCGATGCTTTGGGAAGCGAATGTGTTCGTGTTTGTCACTTATAGTTAGCTGATAAAAAGATTACTAAACTTATTATGCAGAGAAATAGTACGCGCTGTAAAATCAACTGCTACTTACGTAGCCATCACAAAACCAACTAATGCATTGTAGCAAGTCATACTTCGCACAACGAGGCACATTCGATCTGAATACCGAATGTTTTTTTTAGAATATACAGAACTAAACATAATTGCCTCTTGGCGGGTAGCACAATTGGAATCCTTGAACGGGAATTGCTCGAAGATGCGGATGTTACTTGCACAATAATTGAAAACATATATTTTAGAAATTACGAAATTTTACTAACAATTACAAACTAATCACTTTACGGCACGTATTGAGTGTTCAAATTGCAGCCGGTCAGTTTGCACGCAATCTCGACTTGGAACAATTTCTGCGGATTGCACCCATTTTAAGATATGCGCTGTCAAACGTGCGGAAAAACGTACTGTTGTTCACGTTGCTTTTTTTTTAATATTCGATTTTATTCACGGAAGCACAAAAAATGACATGAACGCTAGCGTATATCGTCTCAAACTTTGGAAATGCATATCTCGACGCAGTTGTCATCCCGAGAATTTGACAAGTCAGATTACTATCGTGAATTGCTATATGTGCCGTAAAGTGAGTAATAAATGTTTCATTAAGGAAATGTCTTGATTAGTCAAGTATGCACTGTGATGTTCGCGTAATCTTTGTCTGCCTTTTCGTCTTTCATAAATAAAAAAAAAGTTCAGAAATAAAAGAAAACTCACCGTACGCTTAGCAAATAGCGAAAATTTAGCATGCTCACAATGTGCCTTATCTCACGTAAGTTCATGTGACCGTATTAATAATGAATTCAACGAACAAGTTACCGTGTTTTCTTTACATTTTGTTTAAAGTACACGAATTCAATTGCGTCCCTGTGCAGTAGCGATGTAGTGCTGCAGAGTTCATGAAGACGTTAAGTCTCTTTCTTTATTTATTTTTCATAATTTTATTTATTGCGAAAGCCGTATATGCCCCATTACGCGAAAATCCGTCGGCGTGACCAAAATCGGCCAACGCCGCAGCCGCAAAGAGTAAAAACACGTTAAAAGATGCTCGGATTTTTCTTTTTGCGGTAGCCTATTCATTCGAGCCATTTTGCCACTAAGTGCTTCCCGACTGAGTGTCCACCACAAGAGCAGTAATATACACAGACTTGCGAAAGGCTGACTTCTAACTCATTGCCGTTTCAATGCTTCTACGATCAATACCCGCTGCCATATTTGCTAAAGTCCTTTATGCACGTTTCGTGTAAAGGCATTTTCGAACCGCCTTTCAGCAGGCGCCTTTATCCGGCGGTGTGTTTGCCGTCAACCAGGATAGCATACACTAGGCTGACATAGACTGGATGGCTTAGAAACTGAACGCTATTTTTCAACCTGCTTTCTTTTCGACGAGATGGAGTTCGATTTCTGATAGAGTGTGTCCGTACTGGTAGCCACTCGGTAGCGGGTTTCGTGAACCGCCATTCTAGGTTCGTGAACCGCCATTCTAGGTACCACAAAAGAAGCTGTCGTGACGAAGGGTTTCTAATTCCGTTCGTTATGCTTTCGGCACCAAAGCGATGTCGTCATGCTATCCCCACGCCACTCGCAACCTTCAAAAACAAAGTCGTGTAGACATTTTTGGAAATTAATTATTCAGTGCCTGACTCTAGAGTGAGATCGAGGTTTGGGTTTTCATTCTCGAGGCGGATTCTCTGCACAGTCGTTGGCGCGAATAAGATTACGTTCTGATACTTTAGCTTGAAAAAGAAGAAAGTCGACAACACATCATGGCGAACAGACATGCAACCTGTTTGTTTTCTTTATGTTTTGTTCACGTTTATTATTTCTGTAGTATTACTTTCCGTATTAAGTGCTGGACACCCTTCAACGCAATATATTGATGCAGCGACCAAGTACTGTCGCACTCTATAGCACAGCTAAACATCTAAGTCATTTACGTTAGGATCGAGCGTTGAGCACGTTGGCAAACATTCATATAGAGGTTTGCGCACCGCCCACACTAAACAAATTTAGCAAAACAGTAAAACATTTCAGTAAAACAGACGCAGGACATGCCCCGACACATAACTATCGGCTTTGTGAGAATGATGCACTTATAATGTCATTCCGACTACGAAAACCACACTCAAGTTCAAACTGTCACACGTGACAACATCAACGGCGGCAGAGCTTGCTGCCCTGCGTGCTGCTGTGCAATACCTTCTGCAAGAGACACCTCAAAGATGGCTCAACTTTTGTAATTCTAATTTTCGGAACTTGATTTTGCCAAATAACGACTGCCAAGTACTATAGTACGCATCCTTTTGTTTTTATATTTTGAATTATATGACGACTTCTCTGTCTTCGACCCGTTAGTTCCGACATATCGTAAGCCAATTTTCTCATTGGTATAATTTTTTTCAATGGTTTGATTTAAACCATAGTAGTAAGCAGTGAAAATTGAAACGTAATGAATTCTACCTTGTTTTTTTATGCGAGCAATATATAGAACTGTGGAATCAGCACCGCGGCCTTTGATGTGTAACTTTCACAAACTTGTATATATTTCTTTTTCTTTGAGTAAATAGCATTTTTAATCGAATGGATACCCGCATGGTGCACAAAGTTAGATAATTGAATTGTTGTCCGCCCGCGTCGTGCAAGGATGGGTGATGGGGCTCATGGCTCTTCGCATTGTTATGCTATCGCGTAAAACCATCACTGTTTTATAGTAGTTTGGCTGTCCATGGTTGGACAATGTAGTTTGAAGTTTGAAGTTTATTATTATTATTAGCAAAGTAGCGATACATAAAATGAAGGAGATGTTTTACAGACTAGGGTCCCATAGTCCGAAGACTGTAGGGACCCACGATGAAGGAAGCATGTAAAAAAATGCAAAGGCAAATGGCAAGACAATGTAGTATAAATAGAATAATATCATACAAAAGCTATAGCAAAACAAAAAACGATAAAACATAGTAATAAATACAACTAAATAATGCAATCGCTACATCACAATTCAAAAAGGACAACATAGAATGATTATGACGATAGAAGGTGTAATTTTAAAGTTTTTTTGAACGTGTAAAGGTCAGTTAAAGACTTTATATTGGGTGGAATAGAGTTCCATAATTAAATGGCTGTGAATGACAACGATTTTATGCCGTAATTAGTGCGAACTCGGGGAAGTAATAAACTTCCTTCTAATGCGAAGCGAGTGCGGTTAGTGTTTTTTAGTAAGTCATAGTTGATGAGATCAAAAGGCAGCCGACGGTTAATAATATTAAAAAACAAACAAGTACAATGAAATTCAAATAACTTACTAATACATAAAATATTATATTGTCTAAGCAATGAAATAGCGTTAGAACGACGAGGGCTGAAAGTGATAATGCGGATGGCTTGGTTCTGTATGTGTTGCACAGATGAGATGTACGAATGATATGTGTTTGCCCAGGTAGTTATACCATAGTTAAAGTGACTATGAACAAATGAGAAGTAGAGCGATAATAATGGATTAGTGGAGAAATATGGCCTAGCTTTATTTATTGCCCGAATACCAAAAGCAGTCTTTTTCTTAATGTCTGACAAATGTAGACCAAAATTAAGAGTTATGTCTAAACGTACTCCGAGAAAAGAAACAGAATCGCAAGCATAGATAGTATTAGGACCCATTGTTAGAGCAGCAGAAGTTAATAAATGCTTTTGAGGAGATCTGAAAATCATAAACTGGGTTTTAGAGGGGTTTATAGTTAGGTCATTTTTGTTACACCATGAAACTACATTGTTGAGTACAGAGTTTAGTTTTGATATTAAAGATGGAACTGTTTTGGCGTCGCACAAAGAACATAGACATGCAGGAAACACTCACCACTCCCCACCAGAGGGCATCGGCGTAACTTGTGAAATCAGACTTTCCCTCGATGCCCATTGCGTCTTTCTCGGCCAAGTACATGAAGTAGGACGAGAAGATCAGGCCCAGGAAACCAATGTACAGTGTTGTGATGAGCTCCTGCATAGGAATAATATCGCATCTTATCAGACCAGCTTTGCCCAATACGATTTGCTATAAATTAAGGAGCTGATATATCAGGGAGCGACAATAACGACGTCTGATTGAGTGAAGCACCAACATGCAAAAGGCCATTTTTTAGCCCCAAGACTATATAGACTGTACAATGAAATAGAAAATACCATACATAGCACTGACTATGAAGTTTTGTTTATAGTTAGTTTATTTCACAACACGTAATCAAAGAGCCAATTGGCGTGAAAACTGAATGGATCAGACAAGACACAGATCTTAAAATCCGCTGATCTGTATTGTTGTATTATTTCTCTTTATCTCTCTCCTGATATATGAGGCGCAATATCAAAGCGATAGGAGGATGTCTTTCTGTTCCTTTATATTGACGATTCATTCATTCTAGAGAATCCAAAAATACACATTGGTTAATAGTAAGTGCTGTGTCTTGTTGCTAGATCTATCCAGTTATGCCGTTTCTATGCTCAGAAATAGTACCATGTAAAACCAACAAGCCCAACAGCAGACTCGAGTATCCAACTATGTTTTGAAGAATACTCAAAGGCCGTCTGCATACCAGCGTCATTTCATGATTGAAAAGGTGCTACGCAATGTATTCGGTGATTCGAAATCTGCGTTTGTCATGACAAAAGGAAAGCCTTCCATTTCCGGCACCATTGTGACGCCTGTAATGTCCCCGCTTTGGAAGCTTCTCATTCCGTGGAGTGATTTGAGCTGGTATTCTCATGCGTATTTTCACTTATTCTCATGAGCGCGCTTATTCTCATGAGCATTTGTGTTACGTTACTTGACAGAATATGAAGCTGGAAGCACCAATGATTTGTTAATGAAAGGTTTACCATGATACTGCGCGATCTTAACCTTGAACATTTCTACCGACGCAATAATAAATGCAAATGCCGTCTTTATCACAGAACCACTCGCCATTTAAACTCCTTTCCCAGTACTGCGCGTTCTATACGTCTTAATCCTTTTAATGCGATTAGCACTATTCGATTACTTTGGGAGTTGTGAACCTGTCCGTCCGTCCGCCCATTCGTCCTAGTACGCCTATCCAGTGACCCAAGGGGTCCCTAGTGTGGCGCATTAAGCGTGCGCTTCTGGTGGTGATGCCATCATTATCGTTCCATTGTTGCCATTCCCGAATTGTCATCTCACTCGTCACGCCGTCTACGCTGACCCAGTGGACCAAGTTTTCTAATCGTTTGGACCACTAGGCTTGTGATCGTGATTCCGTCGTGCCTAGTTTATCGCAATTCAAGCTTCGTCAATCACCTCTCGTCATGCCATCATCGTCAACCCATCGTCCTCACGCCACCATCGTCGTGCAGGCTTCGTGATTCAGTCATCGTTGCGCTTTCTCGTCATACACTCTCCGTCATCCGATTGTCATCATACAGTTGTCATTGCGTTGTCGTTATGCATTCGTTGCCATACCATAGTCGTAATGCCACCATCGTCACTATGTCGTTTTACCGTCATCATCACTTCAGGAACATCCTCCAATTGCCTTCGTGCCGTCATCGTCATATTGCTTTTGTCTTTCCACCGACGTGAATTCTTCATCTATTCGACGCAATTATGCTGTCGTCATTGATTCGTGATTATACCGCTTTCGTCATGTCATCGTCATCACTGCGTTGCCGTAGATAGGCACTACAATGCACTGGTTGTCACTCCGTAGTCATCATGCCCTCGTGGTCGTGCAATCGTCGTCACTCCAGCTTCATTTTCTGACTGTCATCATGCTGTCGGGGTCACGCCATACTTGTCATCATCATTATCATCATCGTCAGCCTATATTTATGTCCACTGCAGGACGAAGGCCTCTCCCTGCGATCTCCAGTTACCCCTGTCTTGCGCTTGTTTCATCTTGTTCTAATTGACATGAAGAAAAAAAAAACGGAGCTGGGCAGTCCATGCATATGATGGATAATTGGAGGAGCATTAGAGTGACTGAATGTCACAGCCGAGGACGGTAGAAAACTAGGTGGGGTGATGATGTTAGGAAATTTGCAGGCGTTGTTGTCATTCCATTGTTATCAATCCGTCATCGTTATGCACCTTCATCGATGCATCAACCGGGAGCTAAGTTGATTTATCGACGAGCGTGGCATAACTCATCATTCTGTCGTAATTATGTCGTTCTTCAATCTTGATTGCGCCGCCATTGTCATGGCATCCTCGTCATTGCGTCGTCGTGGATTTTCACTATAATGCATCCGTGGTCATGGAATCGTCGCCTTCAGAGCTTCTTCATCCGTTTGTCTTCATACCGTCGTCGTCAGACCATAGTCGTCGTACACTCATCATCCAACTCTCCCCATGGCGTTGTCGGCACGCTGTCATCGTTACACCATCGTCATCATTTCGTCAGTGCATCGTCATCCTCGTCAGTGCATCGACATCATACAGTCGTGCTCATGCCGCCATACTCATAGGTGACCTCGGCAAGCGAGTACAGCGGTAACATTAGGGATACCGGAATATGTCACATATATCCAAAGCAACAAAAGAATGATAATTAAGGCTGTTAAAGGAACTTCAGGAATACACTGTCGCTACATTGTCCGAATGTCAATTGCATTATCATCCACGGTCATTTTGAGAGGAGTTCTGCTGTATTGTTTTGTTTCTGCTGTCGACGCTACTAGGTCATGTGCCAATAATTAGGGTTTTATAACATTCTTGCATATGTTTTCTTCTTGTTCTGTTTTTATTGTAAATTATCTATGGTAAGCATGCCTGCTGTAGGCTTTTGTGCCTGCAGTGCGTAAAATAACAAAAAAATGGCATTAGACTGTGTGCACAGAAATAAGCGGATACGCGCTTTGCTTCAGGTTTGGTCATGAGCAGTGGCAAACTCACCTGCCTATGTACAAATACTACGGATCCAAGCAGCCTCCAGGTGCCTCCCTGCCGGTCGACGTGGAGCATGCGCAGGATCTGGAGGAAACGGATTCCCCTGTGGGCAAGGGGAGAGGAACGATGTCCATAAAGTAGTGTGACCAGCAAAGAGGCTTGGTTAGTATTTTTGTTTTTCTCGCAGTCTTTTTCGGCGTTTACAATATTTCAATGCGTGTAATGGAAGAAAACGCCGTCTGCCTGCGAAATATTGAGCTTGATTTTTTATGAAACATGTTTAAATTAAGTCAGCTGAGTGGCCTCTTCAAGGTCATCTGCAACAAAATTTCATTTGGTTGTACAAATGACAATTATGTTACACTAAATGCAGTCTTGGCAACGTCGCAAGGATGGCAATTGAATTGTTTTCTTCTTAGCAGCATTTAAGCGGCACTTAAGCAGACGACGCGTGCACCTGGTGGTTGAGGCTGTGACGTCAGTCCCAGTACTTCGCAGCTGGGGGCGCCATCTTGGCGTCGTCATCCGATTCGCGCATAAGGCGCAGCCGCGGGCGCCATCTTATCTCGGAAGTCATACCTATGACCCGCGCCCTCTGGTCATGCGTCAGTTCCGGTGAGCGGTAATGCATGGCGGTGCATCTTTTTCAGTTTCGGCATCGATAACGGCTATTTTTGCGAACTTTTCGGGACAATTCCATTTGCATATCAAACGCCAAATTCCGCACGTAGCTGCGTTATATCTACACTAACCTATGCTATGCTTTTTACGCGGTGTAAAATATTGCTGGTGTTGGCCTTTAAAGCGAGAATTTTATTACATCGCATGTGCCTTCATAAACGTATTGGAGCTATGACGAAAGTAAGCTGTTTGCTAAAGTACACAAACTGTTTTTAGCAATATCATAATTTTTGCAGCTGACAGCTCCAACGCACCTGAAATCTAGCAGGAGCTATATACAGACTAGCTTTTCATTGCCTCATGAAGACTACACCTAGTCGCTCAACTTCATTCATTGGTCTTGAAATGGTGCGAACATTTGCAGTAGTAGTTCACAATCAAACATGTTCCATTGTATTTCCAAAATCTAGCGATAAAAAGGCATTTAATCATGTGACATCTGCTTGCAGTAAACACACTCGCCATATTTGTCGAATACCTTACCTTATGGCTGAGGTAGCAAACACCTGGCCGTTCGAGCCGGCCACTAGGACCACAACAGAAGCGACAACGACGATGAGATCTGAAACGAACAAGACAGAAAGAAAATAAATAAACTTTTTATTATTTTGTTATTGTTTTATTAAACTTTTTATTATTTATTATTTATTAATTATTTTATTATGTTGCAGTTTATTGTAAAAGAAAATACTATTGGGAAGTCCTCTTCATAAACTTGAAGCCAATTTAAATGCTTCGCTTTTACGGCCTCTTAGGGCCCCGACACTAGGTTTTATACACGGGGATCGGTTTGGTGTTTTGCGTGGTTTCATTAAATCACGAAAAGTTTACCATGCTAATTTCCGGACTTAATAACGATGCAACAATTCTTACACATTCCTTCTTGTCTCAATCGTTCAATGAACCTTCTTATCGTTTCCTTTAGATGTAATCATTCATTCATCTCCTCGAACGTCTCAATTACGCGCGCTATTATTTTCTTACCGGTTTTACCTTTTCCAGTGATTCATTCGTTAAAACAGTCATTAACCCCCGCGTGTACCTACCAGATTCCTGGCTTAACACACATTGTGAGTAGCTGTAATGTTCTGAAGGCTACTCTGCATCATCTTTCACTTTAAGCTTCCACAACGTTTAAAAAAAAGTATCATATTATACGCAATGAATTCATCGTTACAGGTGGGATAGCAACTCAGCTAGTCGCACTGAAACGCTGTTTCCTGCTGAAGTTCTGACTAAATGATAAGTGGTAGGTGAGCCTAATATAAGGAAATAACCTCATGGAACTTTATAAGAAATGGAAGAGTGTGGGATGCGCGAAACATTCTAGCTTGAAAAAAAAAGACATGGGGGCAAGTTATCGCTTGACTCAAAAATGCGTACTTGTGATGACAACCCACAGCTCAACGCTTGAGCCACTAAGCAAAGCACGCAAGATCTCTGCGGCGACACTCAAAATATGTAGATAGCGGCACTGTAACGTGACACGGCGAAGCTGACTACTTGAAGATAGTGTTAGGCATAACGGTTTAGACATTCAATCATAGAAGATAGACGTAGTCATAGCGCAATATTAAGAAGCGCAAAAAATAGCAAAATGTGACTATATAACGCAGATTGTCCTTTCTTATTCTGGAGATGGTCAAAGAGCGAATAATACGCAATAAATATTTAATAATGCAAGCCGTATGGTGTCGGAAACGATGACGCTTCAGCGCAGACCAGTGTGCCTAAAGGAGCTGTTGGGACAGTGGCGAATAGCTATACTTAAAGGAACGCGCGCTTGCTTCTTCTGAAGAGCTTTTGAAGGTCGCTGATATACTCTATAAATAGTAAGATAATGAGCGCAACAATATCTTTCCTGGTGAAAACGACGTGGCAAGTGAATGCTTGACATGGCATGCAATTTTCTCACGCAACATATTGTGTACCTGCTCTGTACGTAAGCGTTTATAAAATTTTAAGCCATATTTCTCTATGTGGACGATTCGCCTTTTGGCGACACATTTTAGAGCCATTTTACATTGTTACTTTTTTATCATTGTGATGTTGTGTAATGTGTTGGACATTTCCATGTTACTTATGCAAGAAAAAGGTAACACCACATCTTGGTTATAACATCTCTATTTCTTCCTCTCAAGAAAAATATAAAGTTACCGTAAAGTTGAGAGAATAAAGAGAGCAGTACTGGACTGTTCAACGCCACATGGAACACGATTCTCGCATTAGCCAGTCGGGAGTTGGACGTTCCACCCTGCACCATTGTGCACAGCCAGTGTTCAAGCCCTGAAAGGACATGGTATTGTTCTTACCTATGATGGAAATGGGCTTTCGAGCGAACCGCAGCCGGCCCCAGAATCCCAGGTACTTGCTCCGACATCCGGCAGCCCAAAGCCGGACGCAGTACTCCATTCCAAAAAAGACTACGAGAAAAATCTCCTGGGAAATAACCAAAATATTTAAATCAGCGATGCTAGGTACCCGATTGTTGGTAATGAACTTATTCTCTTCAATTTTGTTCTTTGAGCAACACTTAAATATTACAATTGTTTTGTTCCCCGTTTCTGATGCTCAGTTTTTACTCTTCTAGGTATGTTCACATTGATCCTTAGCATTAACGACGAAGACCTAAAGTGCCAACCACCGAAGAAAACCTAGGATACGAGTAACCTTTCTGACAAGAACTGCTGTGCTGCGCCTTATTCCTTGCTAGATTACTGAATAGGCACGTGGACACCTGCTCCTGAGCATTAGTAAGGCTGGAGCATATATCCTACACACATGATCAATACGTAGCTGAAATAGCCGCCGTAGTGCGAAAATTACGAAGGTGGGTGTATCGTGATCCGATAGTACGCTTACCAGCGCAACCCACGTCATTATTTCGACTCGGCACGGGCCGTGCCCTTTCTGTTTACTTTTCCCTCTTCGCTCTTGGCGTGTCTTTATAAGCAGGCGCAATAAAGGACGCAAGCAGTTTTTCGCCCTTCACCATGTCGGCCTGGTCGATGCTTCGCCCACGCCCATATTGCACGGAACGTTACAGTGGGTTATACGGTTAAAGTGATAATATGCTAATGCCTAAGTGCTGCAGCACTAACAATTATATTTCCTGGGCATGGTGTCATAACAAGGATTATATCGTGGTCTACTTTCAGCGATCGTAGGATCTCAATTTTAGGCTAGATCCCATGGCCACCATCATGTTTCAGATAGGTGTCTGCATATGAACGACAATATAGATCAGCAACTCACTGATTGCAAAGAAGCATTTGTTATGGAGTACGAAGAAAATAAGTGTAATGTCAGTGTGCTGTGTGCAGCCTATTGGTCATGAATATTTTGAAGTTCATTGCAGCCGGGGGATTGCTATTGTGTGTACAAACTTTCACACTGATAATATTGATTTCGGTCACTGCAACATGGCTGCTAAAGGGAATAAATGTGGTGGTAATTAACACATTTTACTTAAATAAAAGGATAGCGTGTTTATCTGCAAATTCCTTATTTATGCTTTCGTCAACATGATTTGTCGACCCATTGATAATCTCTTTACCTGCATTGAAGCAGCCCTCTAAATGATTGGTCTTTCTCTGAAATTTTATTCAGTTTACGCAACTAAAATTATGCAGACTATCTAACCATCTGCTCTTGGAGCTGCAGCATATTTGTCGCTATGGATAGGCAGCGGCTATTGTAACTGTACTTCTGATGGATTGAATGTATGAAAAGTACATTAAGGTGTACATTACCATGTAGTACAAAGATGACATGGCAAAATCGCTGTATTGGTCGATGGTGGACAGGACGCTGAAGATGAGGCAAATCAATACGACTAGAAATCTGTAAAAAAATTGGAGGAAGAGTTAGAAACAGTATTGCACGTCCGACGACCACGCTGGAGTCTACGCGAAGCGAAGCTTTCGTCACGTAATCAATTAAATTCTGTGCAACTAATTGCGACCCGTACAAATGCTCTGAACGGGTATTATATTGTTTGCAATCATGCATTACACGAATCACAGGTTTACTATCATTCCATATTTGTGCTTATTGACTACACATTCCACAAACTCTGCCGAAACGCAAACAACGATTCATGTGTATGCACACTGTATGCCGTCGATGCAGCCATGAAACGAGAACAACCGACCAACCAACCAAATCTAAATAAATATCTGTTGACCCACATGCTTTTCTTGTTGCCGTACCGCCTGAGCCAATCATCGGAAAGAAGTATTCGAGCCCACAAAGAGCAGCCATTTTTGCCCATGTGATGGACGTTATGAAGAAGCCACGTTAAAAAGCGGGAGGTACCTTAGCTCTTTACTGGCGTACAGCGAAATAAAAAGCAGATGTATTAAAGGTGTTCAGGATTAAAGCTTTTTTTAAATAGCCTGTCATTTCCTTGATGATCAATTCTTTGTTTCGTTTCTCTTCTTTTTGTGGTAGTTCGTTTTCCAAAGGATATATTTCAATCAACACGCTTAATATTCTCGAACGTAAGCACTAATCATACTTAAAGATTCTTAGACTGCAAAGGGAAAGAAGGACAATGCAGAGGTCCCCCCTTGCCATCAACTCTTTCGCTTTCTTTATTTCAATCTTACATTACTGGTTCGGATAATACTTAATCCCATTCCATTGTTCGGATATATTGGAGGACAGTGGAATAGGATGCTTGAAGAGAGCAACGAAATGAAAGAGGGGAAGGTAATAAGTGCACGAAAGTTTTAGTTTGTTTTTATGCGGCACAAGAGAAATGGCAAACGAGATTAGAAAAGACGACGGACATATGGGACCTTGTAGGATCACGAGCGAAATTCGAGCGATTTTGAGACTAAGAGTCCCCGGCGTCCGGCACTAGATTCATGTTATAGGTTCCTCTAAATCTCATTTCTCTGCTATACTGATCCTTGCAATAAATTTTTTGTCAACACTCGGAGTGGACGTTACCAGCGGGCATTCTCGAACAGGCGCCCTCTTCCTACACCGCATCTAGTCTTAATAAAAGCTTCGCTTCGAAAACCTGTTTCATCTGGCAGCGGTGAAAATGTGGGCTTCAAAATTTCAACTAATGAAAAAGAACGGTAGCAGGCATGCCTGCGATAGACTGCGCCATTCATTTCATACAAAAAAAAAACAAGGACACTGGCAAATATTAAGCGCAATTCTTGGCCCGCGCACGAAAAATTAATACGCCTGGCTGTTGGCTGTTCCAATGAAAAATAGATACGCGAAAGAAACTCCACGTCAGACCCCAGAGATGTCGTGCCACGGCAGTCGTATGGAAGCCGAAAGTGCAGGGAAGGAAAACTTTTTTGGAGCACTTAAAATTGTGCTTGTGTAGCCAAAACACTCTTTTAAGCGCACACGCTTTATTTCTTGCAGAAACCCCTGAAAAGCAGGACAACGCAGCTGAAGATATCGTTGGCAAATTGGTCGGCATAACCTGCGCTAGATCGTTGCACCTGATGCCGCATTGTCACTTGAAGTATTATGAAGCTGTGTCTGCACGGCACGATGCGAGGTTTGCGTACTGTCGAAGCAAAGTTGCAGTGCTCATGAAATTCGCCGTGTAATACACAGGAATGTCGAGAAAGGTCAAATGACTTCGCAGAAAATCTACAATGGCTGGCGAATTTCCCCACTTATGCGCTCAGGAATTGCAGCCCACATACGCAGTTCTTGAGGGCTGGGTAACCGATGTATTGTTGCGAACGCGAATGCAGCCAATGAGCCAACGCTGTTCTCGTTTACTGATCCCTTTATTTGCTTTGAAAGAAAATAGTGTTTTCTACTTTGACCATTTGTTATCTAGTTCGTTGACAACAGGTGGACATCGCGTAAGGGGTTAGGGTTTCGATGGGTCCAAGCTAGGGCATTGAAAGTGCTAGACAACTGGATGAGGAACGTGGTGATGGTGTCTACGATTGGTACGTTTACGCTTGCTTAGTTCAGGGTATGAGGTCGAAAATCCAAGCGCCGTGCAAGAGAAGGTTAAAAATTCCGATAAAACGTACTGTACATGTAGTTCGCAGAGCGAACCAACCAACTAGATAACAAATGGTCAAAGTAGAAAACACTATTTTAGTTCAAAGCAAATAAAGGGATGAAAAAGGGTACGTAATGGTACTGTACATAATGATAGAACAAAACAAGTAGGACGCCCATCACCATTAGTCGCTTCATAATTTTTGCCGACCCAACGTTCTTCAGATTCCATGCTCGTCCAGTCCTTTAAACTACGTCATCCAGGGAACAAACGGGGATAGCCGATATTCTAGTTGACAATAAGCGAAAAAAAATGAAGCTAGTCAGGCCATGTTATACGTAGGATGGATAACTGGTGAACCATTAGAGTTACAGAATGGCTACCAAGTGAAGGGAAGCGCAGTCGAGGACGGTAGACAACTAGGTGGAGTGATGAAGTTAGGAAATTTGTAGGTGTAAGTTGTAATCAGCTAGCGCAAGACAAGGGGTAATGAAGAGCACAGGGAGAGGCCTTCGTCCTGCAGTGGACATAAATATAGGCTGATGAGGATGATGATGGCAACCTAATACGCGGGCCGTGGGTGTTCGTGCCGTAGTGCGCGGCTGCTATGATGGGGGTGGCCTGGCCCATTTTATTCGGCAAAAAATCGGCGAGCTTCATTGACAGTAAGTTAACGTCTTCCTTCTGGTTGTGGCGAGGTCATATCCAAGCATCTTATGTACGTAATTGTACTGTACATAATGATAGAACAAAACAAATAGGACGCCCATCACCATTAGTCGCTTCATAATTTTTGCCGACCCAACGTTCTTCAGATTCCATGCTCGTCCAGTCCTTTAAACTACGTCATCCATTGTGGCTGGCTGGATTCCTTGCGACATTCCGGGCAGGATGGATTTCCAGATTGAAAGAAGGCAATCAGTAAACGCGTGAATATGCATCATCAGGGCGTAACTGGTTAAACATCTAGAGACCGTTTTGTCTCATAATCTCAAGCGTCTAAGAATAGCGGCTGTTTCGAGAAAAATGCTATACACGTATGTCCCTGCACAAACCGGTATAAGGCTCAATAAAATGTTATAAACATAACTTTTTTGCTAATGTGGTGGTGCTCTAAAATTAAAGCCCTAAAAAGGCATGTATGATTATTGCGCTTGCAACATTGGTAGAGTCAACGTTGAACTAGGCTGTTTCAGTTAACTTGTCGGAGGACTCAGCCCATACGACTCTAGTTGCAGTAAACATAAAACGACATAGGGTAAGTGAATCATCCTTCGAATAACAATGCGAGTATTTTTTTTCTCGTGCAGTACGCAGGACACAGACAGCAATTATATTGATGTCACTCAGTACAGTCACGGTCTATATTAAGGCATCCAGAATTAGCATGCAATAAAGATGCACGATTCGTCGTTAAGACGTGCCCTTTGAGTGGCTGCCAATAAATTGAACACGCGCACTGCCAAAGTCAACCTGCACCAAGCATGAAACAAGTGGACTTCGTAATAGCTTACCATCGGCTGTATCGTATACCGTACGCGAACCTCCTCCGTCAAGTTCCTCTATTACAAACATAAAATTGGAGGAAGTATTAACGCGGATATAAAAATATACTTTCTTATGCGCTGCATCAGTCGCATCTATAATGTATCATATTTGCTTGTTTTTTCCCATACCATTGAAAACCCTCAACAGTGCTCCATTTTATTCCTAAATGAAGAGGGGTTCGTGGTCGCGTCAGCGTAAGAGTTGCTTCCCCTGCGATATTGTGCTGACCTGTATTTTATGCTAATTTATAAAATATATCATATAAATGCACACTTCTACTGACGCGTGCTTTTGGCTGCAAATGTGTTCGAGCTATATTATTCGATCGCGAATTTTTTTTGCACTAGTGCGTCAGCAAACGGTTGAGGACTAGACGTAAGGCGATTTGAATTCGCTGTCTATAGGCAATGATAAAAGCAGTCATTTCAAAAAAGTTAGCCCAAGTTCAAACAAAAATGCCACTTGTATAAAAAGTACCGTAAGCTGTCCTGATTGTCATTAGTGTGTTGTTTTATTACGGCCATTGTTGTCTTTCAATACATTTTGATATTTCGTATCATTCGACACAATACCAGCTTTAATCCACGCGCACCTGTTCACAGAGGAACCTTCACAGGCGTCATCTGTGAGCTGTAGACCTTTTTTCTATGCTAAAATTTTGTGATAAACTCAGTTGGCATCTCTCAATTGGTAATTGAACATTCATTTAATTTTGATGACAGGTGTACACGTCGTCTGCTTTCAAACGCAGTAGCACGTGGTGTAATTTGAACTCGTGAACATTGTCTTGAAAAGAGAACATAGTAATGATGGCACTGAGACCTCAGCAACGTTTCCAGTCTTCCGCAGACCATCAATAAACACGATGCTTGTGAACGGCACTTTTTCATCGCCTTGTGATTTCGAGGCCTCCGTGTTTCTAGTTCTCTTGTCTTAGTGCACGCCATCGTGACGCGTTGTTACCAGTTTTTGCATTTCGCGCGCTGTTCCGCCGGAACGCGTTATTTCCCAACTTGCTCTGAGCGCAAGAACTCGTTACCTGAAAATCAATTTTGGCTTATGTTCTCGTAGAATTTTTACTCAGCCCCACCACAGTCTTGTTATCTCTAGTAGTTTTGTACCGTTAGTGCTTCCTCTACATGAAGAAACAAACAAACAAAGCCTTAAAGAAGCACTGACATATTTTGGCCTATTCATTTTTCTTGAAGCAAATAATGATCTTAGAATTTTAAACCTCAAACAAAATTTTTGCAAGCCTGAAAGTGCGTTAAATAATTAATTACAAAATGTTTTTTACAGCCAGTTTTGTTTCGTTTCGCAGGTTGTTACTGTGTTATGAGGGCATAACGCAGAAGGGCTGGGTCACGGTAAACCACAACAACGTGCAGTTTCGTCAGTAGCTACGGCTAGCTCCGTTGCCTCCTATGCTGCTGCAGGTTTTTGGGCGCGATGTGCAGGGAACCACACAGAACACTATCTCCATACTCCTCTACGGTAACAGGAGCGGTCGTAGTTATCTTTCAGTGAACATAGGACGAAAAGCTGAACGCTCTGTGCTTGCGGCATGTTCGTGTTGATATTGCTCAATGGCATTTTTTCCTTGCTGTGTCTCTCTTTTATTAGTGCCAGACGAATGCACTTGCAATTTTGCATTAGCTGGTCCTAATAAAAAGGTACCTCCTCATTGTTCTACATTGTAAAAAAGAAATAAATAGTGCTGCTTCGGCCGTACGCAGACGACGTACAAAGCTGAGACGAGCCACCCACATGTTCTTGTTCAGCTTCCACTAAGCTATTAGTGGTGCGCCAGCGGCAACAACAACATCAACAACAAAGTTTTCGTGTCAGAAAACACGGCCACATGCTTGTAGAAATGCCTCGAACTAAACACAGCATACCTTACGTTCTTAGGCAGTGCCTGTACGCCCATTCGCGTATCGCTAACTTAGCTAACAACCCGCCCCACTAAACTGTACTGAAAGAGAGGAAACTGCAGAAAAACACTGCCTTGTTGTAGCGAGCACATGCATCGCAGCTTTGAGCAACATTGCAAAGATGTTGCCGTAATGCTGAGGATGGATCGTTGGTTCTCGTTAGCGTGCGATGCCCACTGAAAGAATGTTAGAGCGTCTCATTCGCGTGACTAAACATTTAATTATCCGGTCGGGTACGCTACCTGATATATTGCGTGCATCCAGTTTTCTCGCTTAGGGTCGAGAGAGTAATTACCAGAGAAGTTTCCAGGCCCAAAACAAGTACGAGTTTTGCCTTAGTTGCTGAGAATAGGAGCAGGCTTTGCCTAACCGCTCATTTTTGGGCAAAATTAAAAACGCACTGATTGATATCTAATCTAAGGCTATCAGTGTCAACTGAGGAATGTGCGTTATGCACGTGCGGGTAAAGCAATCTGTGCTTATTAGCGTGGGCCGCCCGTAACTGCTATCATAGTAACCGTGTTTACGATTCTGCGCCTGTATTTAAATTTCTTGAGCGTCCAAGAACGTCATTGAATTCATATAGTAAAATTGTGTGTTCAAACCAGGCAGACCAGCTACAATATGAGAGCTTGCGACATCACAAAAAAAGATTTGTCAGGTGTGCCATGTACCATCAACAAAGCAATCTCGAACGTCAATCTCATACATCGTGCCCGTAATTCAAATATGTGAGGACAAATTAAATAATAAAAGCTTGGAAACGACCGTTGAGTGGTAGGCAACTGTTTCGCAGAATATAAAAATGGGCTTAAAATTTGGCATTGTAGCGGCCACTTCTTGGGTGTGAGGCAGTAAACATAAACTTTGTATTTTTCTTTACTTTATTTATATACAGCAGACTTCAGGTCCAGAGTCAGGTAGGCATAAAAAAGCAAGAACACAACAACAAAAACATAAAATGACGTGTTAGAAATACAACCAAAGCAATATGTTATAAAGCGTCATGTAGACATTTCCATTCAGTAATGGTGCCTCTTTTCCTGAATTTTGTCTTAAAGATGTTCACATCTGAGCAAAGGGCGCATTACTTCGTTTGTGATTTGACTCATGCTTTGCCAGGCGTAAGAGAACGATTATGGATGGCGCTAGGTGCGGCAGTGTGGTATTCACTAGCAAGAAGCCACAACTACGTAGACCTATGCATGAGTGAAAGTTCTTTACTGACAAAATCGATCGAGCTGACTGGATCAGCTGTTGCAGTTTCGGCAAGTCTTTTTTGTCACAACTCTATCGCCACATTATCAACAGTAGTGGAGACTTCTTGCAGCATTTTTGTTTGTTTCCTTATCGCCACCTGGAAGCCTGTTGAACTGCCCTAAGAAGCGGCAACTGCTTACAGAATATTTCACACCTCTAGTTAAAAAAGCGAGTGAAAATGGAAGACACTTCGATAATAAATTACCCACCCAGGGGAAGTCTCACATTACTGCGCAGAGAGCTCCCAGACTCACCAGATTATGTAAATTCTTTCGTGTGTATTTAAATCACTATAGTGGTGAGCTTTCAAGATTGAAAAAGCCCGAGGGGATTCTGTAAAGTATTTCGGGTGTATTGTATTGGTATATAGCTATGGTAGTCAACTTGCGACACTGAAAGCTTGGTACACTGCGATCGAAACAGGAACAAAATAACTTTAGAGAGCCACCAAAAGCGAACCTTATAAGTGCAACCTGGCATGTCAATCACACCGAATGAGACACGAGACGAACGTAGTAAGCACGAATTGTGTGTCGGTTTTACCTTGTGCATGTTTGTAGCTTGTCTGATGTAGACTGTTCACCTCACATGCCCGAACAACTGGCCTAAATTTGTTGCTTTAGTGTTGTTTGTAGAAAGATCCATAGATGGTATGGCATCGGCGACGCTGATGACGATTACAATATCAACTCGACTACAAAACCAGCGACGAGAATGATGGCGACTGTGCAGACGGTAATGACTGCACGATGATAAGTTCTGCCGCGAAATTGACGGCATGACGATGACGACCACATGGACGACGACGCCTACAGCACTACGACAATTTCGTCGATGACATCCGAGGACTATGAACTTGATTGACCTATAAGCTTGACCTATCGCGGACACACTGAACCTTCGGTACAGCAGAGTATTCTCTAGCGCGTGCTCAAAAAGTTTTGTCTCCATGTGCATAGTAGCAAACAGATTCGACGAAACTAAAACATGGTAGCAGTTTCGCCCGAAAGGCGAAGCAGGAGTTGCCAAATTAGTAGAGAGGTTTACGTAGTAAGGATAGTAGTTTTATCGCGTGTATAAGCTTGGACACAATCGCTTATAACTCATTAACAAGCATGGTGCCAGCGCGCTCAAGTATAAAAAGAAATATATCACACTCGATGACCGCAGACAACCGCTGTCAAAACGCTGGCGTGAGCATGTGCGGTTGCAGCAAGCGAAGGTTCGTGCTGTCTATCGCTTCAACGGAAACTGAATTTCAAAAGCACGGCGGATACAAAGGTAGGAGCTGTGTGCGGATCGCTTTCAAGATACGGTGGGCGCGGTCGCTCGCAGCAGTGCAAAGTACTATAGTGCGCAGTTGTTTACAGAGTAGAATCCGCACCCCCTCCCTCCCGCGCTGCCTTCCCACTTTCCTCATTTCGCGTGCGAGATTGCATGGCGAGATCCCCTTGCGCCGGGTCTCTAAATGCGCAGTTAGTTCCGGAGCACAACGGCGCCTCCCCCTCCTCCTTACCTCACTTCTATCCCCTCACGGCCTATCACGCGACGAAGACGTCGCGTTTCCTCTCCTCTGTGCGTTCGCTCTCCGTGAAAGCGCTTTAACTCGCACATACAGCATACAGCGCGCGGCGACGATTTTATTGCCCTCGCACTTTGTACGGAACCTCACGGCGACGGCAGAAATCCGCTTGAAGTATCCATATATTTGCTATTCCTATAAGAGCACGAGCATTTCATTGCACAGCATCTACATACACCTGACGCTGTATTAGTACATTTGACTGGTCGTTTTCGAGAGCTCTAAAACGCTCTCGCCGTGCAGGTTTATACTCGGATGGCCTAAATCGAGCTCTCGGAACAAATTCTTCTGGTTCATTCAGAGAGCCGTGCTCTAGCTAAGAGCATGGCAGTCTTACTTCTGGGACTCT
This sequence comes from Dermacentor silvarum, assembly GCF_013339745.2. Taxonomy (NCBI): domain Eukaryota; kingdom Metazoa; phylum Arthropoda; class Arachnida; order Ixodida; family Ixodidae; genus Dermacentor; species Dermacentor silvarum. The sequence goes on along the minus strand of NC_051162.1, from coordinate 78,368,052 downwards.
CATCTCTGGGAGCTGCTGAAGCTTCGGCTGGGGCAAGTATACTATAGCACTCTGGCTCCAATCTCGAGAGGGTTTCGCGCTGCTGCAAAGAAAACTGGAGCACGGTAGGAACTAATGGAACGTAGCATGTGTCTATACATACTTGCCATACGCTGTAATTTGCTGTAGCGGCCTGCAAACCAGATCGAAGTGCCTCCTTTAAAGGCCGGAGTTTTATCTTGTTTCTCTCTTGCCTTATTTTCTAGCGTGCGCTAGACGAATTTATTCAAATCCCCTTACTCTACAGAGTCGAAGTCATGACAGCCAAATCTCGAGTCACGCTAGGTCATGAGGCCCGCGAAAACCATCACCACACAGCTGTACAGCAGTTAAGGACATCAAGTTCCCGTCTATAAAAGGATCCTGCCGCGTAAAATATGTATGCTGCCGCAATACAAACACAGCTGAGAGGATCTGACAGAATTATCTTCCCTGTTTGTAGATGTCGTGCGATAAAACGTGAATTTACGGCACTGCAACTAGTGCGTGTGTACGCTCTTTTTCTCTTCAAGTTGCCGCGGTGGCGGATTGTTTATTCAGGCCAGAGTATGCACTGCAGTTAGATGAGAAAGTTTGCATGGCATCATCCTGCAAATGCAACAAAAAGTAATATAATTAACAAGTTAACGGAATTTGTAAGGAACAGCTAGACCTTCTACTTGAGGAAAATAAGAAAAAAAAACGCGCTTGAAAGCTCTGCTTAATGGTTAAGTAAGTATCAGGATGAAACCTAAGCGGAAAACAGAATGTATAAAAGCGCAGTTATTATCAAAATTAAGGTTAGCATTTTTGCTTTTTGAGCATGATGTGTCTGCTTTTTCTGCCAAAGATTAGCGGTGACATAAAGTCTTCCAAAAGCTGAGCGTGTACGAGACGTGCTGTAATAATTTATTTAGAACTGCGTTTGATAGAATAATTTCAGTTCACAGACCTGCGTTCGTGTTAAATTTATTTGCATAGGATATTATCTGTACTAGCGCTGAAGTTGTTGCTGTGATCATTAAAAAACGTGAATCACTAATGCAAGGCTTAAGCAGCAATTGATAGAGAGAGGGATAAAAGCTCCAGCGGGATACACGCTTGCGTCAAAAAAACAAAAAGAAACAGGTAAACCCGAAACCAATGTCATGGGCTAAATACAATAAAGATGACAGGACAGTCACTCGGGCTGTCGTTCTTATTGCTTTTTTTTGTGCTTGTCGCTTTCTATATCATCGTTTATTCCTGTTTGTCAACATAAACCAGACTCTTGTTTACTTTCATTCTCGGGCCAACATATTTAGGTATAGTGTTCCTTTTCCCCGGAACATACAATGATGCAACAGAATACCTAGCGACACTCGCGAATTATCTAAAGAAAAACTTTTAATGTCGCAGATAATTCTCTTTTATTTTTACAAGGAACTACGTCTCCTTAACGCTTATTTTCTGCGTAACTGTTTCGTCGTGTATTAGCACCATTAACTTCAACATGGTTTACTTTTGCTATGCACCCAATCCTGCAATAGCGCACGAAAGGGCTGCAGTATGGGTAATAAATAAATAAATAAATAAATAAATAAATAAATAAATAAATAAATAAATAAATAATAAATAAATAAATAAATAAATAAATAAATAATCAAATGGTCCAACACGTTTCCTTATTTAACAATTAATTTAGTCGTTATTATAAACAAGGCGCTTAGTTAACCGTATAGTACTCCTTTGTGCAACGTTCATCTGTAGTTTTGCCAGATAGCATTAGGATTCTGACTACTATTTTGTCCAGAGGCAAGCAAAATCTGTGTGAAGTTTCAGTGCTGCCAAGCAAGATTAGATATGGTGGGGATACCATCACCCTCCCAGTGAATTCCGCGCATGTGTTATGCACGCCATAAATGCGGAGCACAGACGTACTTGATTGCTACAAGAAAAACAAAATTGGTTGTGCTTGGACGGCTGTTAATTAAAGATACACGTAAACCTAAAGCATGCTTATCCAAACATAGAGCAGCAGGAGTGCTCCATAGGCATGTTCTCACCTGATGAGAATGAATTTTGGACGTTTCGAAACGCATGCAAGTTTCTTTTTACAATGCAAAAACACATATTGTTGTCATCAGTTTTATAGTACACGCCACGTGGTGCAACGATCGGGTATAAACTTGAGGCAAGGCACCATCCTTCCTTTTTATAGTATCAAGTGTAAACTATATCAGTGAAGAGTTTATTTAGGATGATTACGTCAAGTGCTTCGTACTTAAAGTGACGACAACCTTTCTACTGCACTGCGAACAAGAATCCGGACATTATTTATACAAAACATCAATTCACTTTCGACTTGGGCTTTTAACAGAAACCGTTGCGTTTATTTTTTCTGTGCCACCTGTCACTGTTAGTCTTCGTCGAACGCTATCCTAGTTTTATTTACCATAACTTCCTTATCTTTTCAAACAAATAAATTTATGAAGTTCCGAATATTGACGTTGTTGTGTTGAGAACAAGCGAAAGAAGCTAGTCGGGCCGCCCAGTAGTAAAAAAAAAAACAACAACAACGATACGTCTATACACATATTGATTTCCAAAGCTGCATTGTGGGAGGAGAAGCAGTGGAAAAAGAAAACAATGAACTTTTGATGTTCCGGAAGTGTTAGTGGCACTTACACTGAGAAATGGTAGAGGAAGCACTTCCAGCCCGTCGGTCGCTCAAGGAAATTGTACACCTTTCCCTGAAAGGTCATCTTTCCCTTTTTGCAGCCATCCCGGAAGGGAAAGACCCCTAGATTTGTCCTGAAAACAAGAAAAGAAACAGGCAGTAGCTCAGTGAGAAATTGACGACGAATTCTTCATGTTCGACGAACCAGGAAGTACGGCGTCTGTTACGGTAAAGTTTTCTTTTTCAGTCCCGGTTAGCTGTAGGTTTTTTCCAAAAATTAACAAAAAGGGATTGTAAAACAACTTAGATCACGTAAAAGCATGTTTTTCACATCGAGTTGACAGTCGCCATGACAATGTTAAAAAATTTGAAGCCTTGAATGGTGCTGCCTTAGAAATCATTAACGAAATCGCAAAGCGCGAGACTCGCGCTTTAAAGCAAGAATACATTCATAACTTCATTTATTCTTAATTGCAGCGGGTGAGCACTGATGCTCACGTGTGTTCTGATTGTAATCACATCACACGTGCTTCAGATGGCGAGATGCAAAAATTTAGGGACAGTTCTCTAGTGGTGATGTTGATTTTGGCAACGCGTTACTAGTGGTGATGAACGTCAGTATACTTCTATTATTCATTTCTTAAATATAATTTGTTAGCGAACTTCTAGGTTTAGGGCTAATGCTGAAATTACAGAATTCAAGACTGTTAGCCCTCTACGCATGTTGTTTTAGCACGAATCGGAATACTGGCATAACACGCAAAATAATCGTGCTCTGATCTGTCAAAAGTGGCTTTGGTGCTCTACTTGGATTCTGACAGCATTACGTGGAGAATACTTTTCAAGATCATGATCGCAACGGCAATGTATTTTTCAGCAAGCTTGGGGAGGCTTATGTGAAGAATGGTGCTAGCCTGAATACCCCTGCTAAGTCTAGATGCCTTGATTTGATACCGCCTTCGTTTACACAAGTTAAACACATGGCCTAAATATATCATTGCGTAGTTAACTTGTAAAAATTTGGTGCTAAATACTGAGAGATTCTTAAAATTTATTGACCCCCACCGCATCTGCAAATACGTTGTCAAGAAAACAAAAAACAAAACAGAAAATACGTTCTTGTCTCACGTGCATTTCTTCTAAACTCAGACCCTTGCAATTTCACGTATTTGATTTGTGCAATCGCGAGCAAAAATTTTTAGAGCCAATGAATTGTCAAAAGATCAATCCTTCTCGGGATTTCACAAGGAAGCTCTGAATTTGATGCGTTGAGTTTCAGGAAATAGACCTCTTTTACCAATAGCGTTAGTCGAGAAAGTTTGCGGCAAGCAGCACATTTTGTCTTGCCTGTGTTCAAGAGTAACGAAGATTGTACATTTACAGGAGCATTGATAAAGTATTTTCAAAGGTGAATCGATGCTCAGTAAATATCAAAGCTTAAAAATTTTCAGTAAACTTGACCTGAGTATAACAATGGTTTAAGCTTACTTTTGGCACCGCATCTTGTGCATTTTCGTCGACACAGACAAAACAATCCATATTGTAAGACAAACTTCCTAGGTTTGGCACCCCACCAATGTGATGCTGATTCCAGGAACCATACCAATCTGGTCACCTGTCACAATAAATATAAACCCTGTTTACATAAACACGCTCGCAAAGCGTAGCTGTATTACTAAATGTTCTTGTTATGCATTGCAGCATTCTTACGAGGTATTTATGTGTGAAATCTTATCTGTATATTAAACTAATTTATCCTTTCTTTGTCTTAGAGGCGTAAATACGTTAATTTTGAATAAGCTTCTAAACAACTCGTTTGTTCACCTCGTTTGTGACCCCTTCCAGCCAGGATGTGCAGCATCTACCCTAAGGTATTCATGACGTAATGTTAAAAATCAGTCGCCCATCAGGTTCATGATTGCTAGGCATTGTAAAGTATTCACGCAATTATAAGCACACCATTTTGTTTTTAACTGTAAATCATTGTATTTGTAAATCATTTTAGTTGCGCATTGTTCTGAAAGAGTGAAACAAAATGCGATTCATGTAGCCCAGGGTTAACATTTCGGACAGACGCCGCAGTTGCAGACCGAGACAATTGCATGGTGGCAGGTTGGGCTGAATAGGTGTGGCAACGCAAGCGAAATGTCTCCAACAAGCAACACGTAAACCACTCCCATTTCGGTCCCGACACATCCACATTGAAATTACCGGCAACGAACAGAGGCGTAGTGACATCGCAAGTAACCCACGGAAAGTGAGTACCCATGAACGTTTCGACATGGAATTTCGACATCGAAGAGAATTTTGCGTTTCTTCAACGCATTCTCTGATTCTAGACACGCGTCGACCCGTCTGGCCTGCTGATTTTGGTCGGCCTCTCGGGCACGATCTTCGGTGGTGCACTGTTCGCTGCACTTTGCTTAATGTTGCACTTTGCTTGGTTCACTTAGGCAAAGCGGCTCCTAGCCCCTCTGCATCACGGGGCTAGGCGCCATTGCATGTTTTGCTTGCTTACGGGGGTATGAACCACTGATGATGATAGCGTTTGTAGCGGACACGAAAATTCTATCGTACCCTAGCCATATCCAGCTAAGCTGTAAAAGTATCTTTCCCTGGAGTCATGATACATACTGAGAAAGGTGGTTGCCATACGGGTGAAAAAGAGGTAACCTATCCTGAACAACGGTATTAGGGAGTGGCAGCCTTTTCGTAAAAACAAATGCATTTTCATTTTTATGACATGACAGAGTGAGGTGATGGCGCGTAGATACCGCGCAAGCTGCTCCTGCTCTGATTAACAGGTGTTTTTCTTATACATTTAGTATTCGATATACTATGTGCACAAGAGCTTGTATCCATAGAGTGGCTTTACAACTCATGGGCACCACCATATTGTGCTGTTAGGAGAACCATTTTTCAATTGATGGCACAGAGGGCTAAGTTAACACGGTCATAAAATATCGAACGCGCCTACAAAACAATTTTCATGACTACGATTTCACCATAGTAGCGTGTTGTTGTAGTAGGAATAGACTCCTGCTAACTGGCCACGAGGGCGGCCACAGCAACGCTGCTATAAATTTGCCTAGAGTCGAGCTTTCTTATATTGAAGCGGCCTTCGACGCGAAAGTGCCGTCATTATATATTCAGTGTTAGGTATAAGCGTGTATTCGACGCATTAGAAATTAGCTGGCAACATTTAAGATTTTTTTCGTTGTATCAGATATGTTGTTATATCAGTGCGAGGTCTATCGATGTGTGATGTATAGAGTTAACGGAATAGCGGAACCCTATATAAACAATTGCTGCGGTGGCTAAGAGGCTGTAGTCTTGCGCTGCCGACTACGAAGTCGTCGGTTCGTTGTCCGACTGTCGCGGCGGCTTTCCGAAGGTAATGGAGTGCAAGAATGCTTCTGTATCGAACTTTCAGTGCATGTTACCGTATCAACGTGGTCTAAAATTGTCTGGGGCCACCCACTACAGCGGGCCTCACAACCAAACCATCTCATTAGTGCATACAGCTTCGATTACTGTTGCAACGCCTCTGACGAGGAGGCGTTACGTTGTAACGCCTCTGACGGTACCAGCGGCAGCGCTGGTACCGCCCTCTTGTGCTGCTTTGTCTAACTATACCGTTGTAGGAAGTTTCTAGTTGCCTAACTGGTCATCGTCCAATGAAAAGAAACAGACTATGCTCAGTTTCGTATCTAGTGTTCAACGCTGAGGAAGTTTGCGCTAGAAATTTGTAATCAAAATGTATAACTCCACTCTTTCCGTGGACAGTTTCGTGTTCACTTATGATCGCACGAGACCAGGGGCCGTATTCTGAAACGTTCCACTTCGGCAATAGGTCGCCTTTAGACTTCAGGCGCGCGCTGATTGGCTGTTTTAGCAAAATTGGATCAGCTGATTGGCTGGTTGAGCAGGACGTCATTCAATTTTGTTCAACCAGTCAATCAGCGTGCGCGCGCGCCAGAAGGTGAAAGGCGAACTATCGCCGAAGTGGAATGTTTCAGAATACGGCTCCAGGTGTGAGACGCCGCGAAGGACTGCAATTGAACGAACGAAAAATGCTTATCGAGGAAAGAATAAAAACCAGGAAAAAGAAAACTACGAAACTATATATATATATATATATATATATATATATATATATAGTCCAACCGGAGATTACGCTTCTGTCCTCGAAGAGGCAGGATGCGTGTCGAATGAGCTCCTGAACAACATTTTAAAATGTTCTGAACGAAATTTCAATCATGGGTCCGAGACATGAAAGAGGTGCGGCGTAATGCTAACGCATTTCACCCGCATTTACTGCGAAATCGCCACAAAAGTTGTAAGACTCAATTATAGATCTTGTGGTACGTGTAGCTTTTGGCAGGCTATACGAGGAATATCTATGTCGATTCGTGCTTGGATTTCGCATATACTGCCACGAAACATACCCCCCCCCCCCTGGACTACTGTCACCTCTAGATATTGTGCGATACACTACTGAAATTATTGCTGTAAATTGAAATGATTCAAGCAGTCCCCCATCAGACTGCGCAAAAGGATCAACACGGCCATGCATTGTATTTGTACCGATATATTTTGTTAAGAATTATCAATTTGCAATATCACAAGATGGTTTCATTCCAGAAAGATGAAGTTTACACAAATCTATGTACTGTATCCTTCCAATGGTGGCTTAACTGCAAACATTTGCAAACTTTCCAAGCAATTGCATTTTTTTAGAAACGAAAAAGGGCAATAGGATGCACACAAGAAAAAGTACGAACAAAGGCTGCCAGAGCATTATAACACTTAGGCGCATATTAGATCACGGCACTCTTTTTTATGCAACGTCAAACATTCGATTTCTTGCATGCTTTCCTGCAATCATTTACCTTCCTGTCAAAAATCCAGCTGAAGTCAAAAGGAACTGATATATTTTAACAATTATGACTGAAACGTGAAATCAAGATATCAGTTCAATTGGTGTTTTTTATTTTTCTACATTTTCTCACTTTCTTCTGCCCTCCTTTTTCTAGAGTCTTTCTCTCGATATTCTCTTTTGAGAGTAGCATGTTGGCGAGTACTGCTGCTACGACAAACTTCCCTGCGGTTAAAACGGTCCTAAACCACGTTTTCTCGAAGTCGAGATATGAATTTCACGTAGAAACAAGCTACTTCAGAAATACACGGCCGCGAAAACTACTTCGAAGCGTTCAGCAGAAGCGCAGTTTTTGGCAATCAATGATCGCCTGTGACCCTGCTGTCGATGCTCCCGGCCAGTCTTATATGCCTTGAACTGCGAAGGCTACGGCGAAGCGCGTGGGGCCTACACCAATCTGCCTACTGAACGCCATCGTGGCGCGCAGTTCAAATTTGATTTTGCATGTTCACGTAGACGCCACTACTTCCAATGATTTTGGCGCCTATGACGTGTGCCGCACTAAGAGGCTGCGGCTGAGTTCACGGTGCTACTTCCCTTTCTTGTGCTACAGTGTACTAGACAGCTACGCGCGCCTATTCGTTCACCGAGTGTCCTGAGTAACACATTTCCTTTCGCTCGTTCTCTACGTCAGTCACAGAATTTCCAAGCATCCGAACAAAGTTCATCATCATGTTCACTCGGCTAAGCGATGGATGCCACACTCCGTACTCGCGTTGAAAACATTTCTAACTTAGCGAGATTCGATCATGATGGTCACAAAGCTCGAAGGGGTGCAACTCGGGAAGTAGACGACCTGATACCCGTTCGTCAGTTGGCGCTCGGGCCTTGAGTCCCGTCACCCACAGATACATGTCAGAGAACGCTGTTGTCCTCAGCGAGAGCGCTCGCCACGGCACCCTGGGGCGGCCGCAGTATCTACGCTACGCTGCGGACGCATGGCAGACACGGCGACTCGCAACTGTCGTGGCTAACTGTGTGCACGACCGGACTGGAGTGTGCCCTCGCGCTCATGTATTCCAGTCTGGCCGTGCTACGTGGTTGCGGACGGGATATGTCCTGCCTCAGCTTGAACAACGGATAGTAGGCACTTCCAAATTGCGCATTTTCAGCAATAGCTCCCTACGAAGCGAAGTCTACCAAAACGTGCAGTCCGGAGCTGCTGGCAGTGAGTGTGCGTAGGTAAGCGTACGTCTGGTCTGACCTTAATGTTTGCTTGGTTCGAGGCTAGTTGAATGTTCAAATCGGGGGGAAATTGTGGAGGCCCGACGGATAGGGCACTGATAAGCAGTTTGTGCAAATTTTAATCACTACGCAGCCGGGCGTGGACGAGTGTTAGCAGACGATAGTCGGTGATACAACGATAGTCGTACTCACTGAAGTGCGTAATTCCTATCGAAGTTTGAAACGCAGATTTTCGCTTACTTAGCCTGGTTATGAAACTGCGTCAATAAATATGCACAGTAACAGTAGGGAGAAGCCCACTGACCCAAACGACCTTCTTAATAGATGTCAGCAATTGTCCCATAGCAGCCGCGTATGAGAATCTGCTATATGACGAAATATAGCATCCCTAAAAGAGTGAGGAGAAGGATTCTGTTGAAAAGAGACCGTTTGAGAGAAAGGTGACTTCGCGCTCCGCTTGCGAGCTCCCCGCATCGCGCACGACTGCAAAATTTGGCTGAGATCTTCACAGCACCGTACGCTATCTGCGGACTGGGATTGTTTCCTAAGCCCGAGGGTGTGGTTCAAAATTCCGTTAAATAAAGAGTATCTCTCTCAACTTACACTCCCACAGTCATTACAAAATGCTTGTAATCTTGTAGGAAACTCCATGGATGCAAAGACCGGGATTGATTTTGCCTAAATATGAGCAAACACGACGTGTCACTTTAGCATATAGAATATGGCGCTACGTTAGCGTTCACCACATGACTCAGCCAACATGTGACAGAAAGGAAGATGTCGCGCCGCCTTTCGACAAGAACAAAAACATATTTGTAATATAGAAAAAGATAAAAACAAATGAAATTGGCTTACTCTTACAGGGGCCCTAATCCGAAGCCCCGAAGTATGCTCGCGACATCTTTGCAGAGCCTTGACCCCATTGTCTCCATACTCACTTCCTGACCTGTAGACGCCGCAGTTTCGACTGTTAGGCTTCATACCGATGCATGAGGCAAAAAAAGGCAAGTAAAGCGGTTCTCCATTTTCTGCGAGGCTATCCTGAGGCTTAGCCAAACAGAGACTCCCGATCGGACGCTTCGGTAAGCAAGAGGACAAAGAAAGAGAGAGAAAGAGTTGGAAAGCACCCTCCTGAACTTTCCGTATAAAATAAAATGTGCAAGCCTATAATTCCCGGTTTTCTGAAACGTCGTCCACTCAACATTCCACCTCAACTCAGGAAAGTTAATGGCCGCGCCACAATTCGACATTAGGGCTTACTGCGCTTTATTGACACTCCGCGTCAATTCTTGAAAAGCGTAGGACTCGAGGCGTGGCACTGCGCTCAAGTCGGTGATGTGTCTATATGAAATTCGGAGATGTATACAAAATGCTAGATTTAAAAACATGTCTAGCATACCTGTTCAGAAGAGCGATGGACTGGGCTAGATGGCGTGCTATTCATTTTCCTTGCTCTATGTATTGCAAGATACTAACACGGACGAAAGGACACTGGTTGTAAAGCGGAAACGAAGGGACACGGAAGAGCTCCCACGTGTCAGTTCGTGTCTTCTTTTTCTAGAACTAGCGCAGCTCATAATTAATTAAGAACGCTGAAAAGACAACAAACAGGAAAAACAGGAGGTGGGGGTGCGAGGTACCTTTTTCTTGTGTGTTTTGTTTCCTCAGCTCGTTCCGAGTGACCCTAATTCAAGAAAAGGTCATGGAATGCCACCTTGCCCACACTACCACCCTCTCGCATACTATACTGCCGTATCTCTCTGAACAACTGACATTAACTCAGTTCGTGAAAATAGTTACTCCGCGTAAGCAAATGCCGAGTGCTTTGTGATGCTTTGATGTGATGTATTTTTATGCTGTTGCTTTTGGTGCAATGCTATTGATGTTTGCTGAGGCGGAAGGTGAAGACGGAAATGCAGCTGTGGCACAAAAAAGGTCTACAGCGTCGGCCCGCAGTTTTTTGTGGTGTTGCCCGTAACAAACTGTTGGAGGTTCTGGACAGATGTACATGCACTGAGAAACCCATGAACTGGAAGCTCCCTACACCGGTGCTGGTTCATCGGGGACAGGCAGCCTTTGCAGAAGCCATAATCTCGAAAAAAGTGCTTTTATTTATCCTAAAAAAACTGTGCACCAGGTATTATCACTTCGCAGCAGCCTTGCATTACCAATGCTCACTTGCCATTGAAAAGATATGACGTAACACATGCGCCTCTGCAAAAATACAGTAAGAATATTTGTATTGCCAATCACTTCTATTGACTTTAAACGGCTTCTCTACTAAATGGTCCACCTGGCGACTGTCTGCTTCTCTAGCCACAGGCTGCGAAATGAAAGGTGCTTAGGGAAAGTAAAAGCACGTGTCAATAAATAATTAGCATGCAGCCTAGCTTCAGTCACCGCTTACTATAGTGGTGATGTCTCTACAAGCATCGCTATTCTAACTGTTACCTGATTACTGGCTTATCCTCCACAACTGGGCTGCGGAACGGCAAAGACAGATAAACACAATCAGCGCATACAAATATGAGTGTTGCATGTAAGGAGGCATTGTAGAATGACTGTTAGGTTACCGTAGATTGCACTTCTTCAGTTTTAAATGCGCAATTTTCAACATCATTGTAAACAACGATAGACGCAAAGACCACAGTTTGCTTCAGACTGGCTTTTTATCAAGACAAAAATCTGATTTTTATTTTAAAGTCATTTTGGCAGTAAATTCGTTTTCAAGAAAAGCTGAATGAACGAAAGCATATTTAAATTTGATATGTCACAAGGAAGTGTGCAACACAGCAATTGAGGCCCAACATTAAAAATGAGAACGTGTCGCCTGCACGTTAGGCATCTTTGAACAATGTGTTAATTCTTTCACGAAATGAAGAGCTTCTCAACACTAATAAACGATACCAATTGGCACTCCAGTTGTCAATAAACTTACCCCTCAACGGGAAACGAAGGTCTCCCAGCACTGCTAGAAAATTTCAGGTGGACCTTTATCATGCTAAGTTGCGTCTCACGCCATCTAAAATGCACACGCCACCTTGAAAGTGCTCTTACTCAAACCGAAGCAATGTCTGGAAAGCTTTGCATTATTCATTAACTTGAAGAATCCACGACTGTCATTCGTACTTAATCATTCTCGTTGTTAATACCGAGCCTATGATTCCTTAAGCGTGATATAGAATGCATCGTATTCTTAGTAGAGCCAAGGCTGGAAGAATGAGCATTGCATACTTTTGAAAGCAACTTGCTCCAGGCGTACCATCAGGCTAAATTAAAGAACGAACAGAGCATACCTGATAAGAACGCCTGTATAAATTAATTGCACCTAAATATGGCATAATAAAGCTATCTGGAAGCTTTATAAGCATGAAGTAGTGCCAAGAGTTCGTCTTTGAGCCCTACTTAAGCCACTGTTGGAAATTCAGGGAAACGTTGAAAATTAACAAAGCACTCTAGTCGTTTTCGACAAGGCCACGTTTGTATTTACAGCCGTTAGTAAATTAAAATTTTAATCGTTACCTCAAATTACACCGCAACTATTTCTCATATCGCTCCAGAGTTTAAAAGCAAGGCAAAAAGAAAACTACAAAAAATTATGCAGATCTAACACACGTCATGGAATTCGTGTGATGCGAAACTTTCGTGAAACGGTTATTCAAATGCACAAATTTGCCATTTTAGCTCTGCCTCTTGGTCGTAAAGAAAATTGGCGAAGCGTATGCACTCTCGCACGTCCGTGCCACGAAAGGACGATTTTAGAAAGTGGCGCGCGGCCACAAGCGACCGCCGCTAAGACATTATGGGAATCTTGAGGGGAAGGCACTCCGTCTTCTACGTCACTTGCTCTGCCGCACTCCTCACTGTGCAGGGCCCAGGCAGTGACTCTCAGACTTCTACAAACCAGCATTACCAAGCCCTGCAGCACTGCACACAATGTACCCCGAACGGTTCCAAGCCCGGACTGCCCCCTGTGTGGTGGTTATGCGGACTTCGAGCATGTCCTGTGGGGCTGCGCATTTGCCGGTCCCCTTTCACCCAAGAGGAAATGATGATGCTTAAGGCCCAGGATCAGACCTCTCAATCCTGGCAGTCCAGAGGGCCCGCGAGAGGGCCATCAGGTTTGACCTGATGGTCCCGGGTGGCCTAGCCAGGTGACGTCGAGTTTACTCGCGTCTATTGTGGACCCAATAAAGTTCACTCACTCACTCACACTCACTCACTCACTCAATCACCATCACTCACTCACTCACTCACTCACTCACACTCACTCACTCACTCACTCACTCACTTCATCACTTGCAGGCACCCGCGTAAGATGTGCCTCGTCTAACTGGAGTCAACCCTATTTTTTTCTATCGTCGTAGCTAACTATAGCACAACAGGTTACACAACGCAGCGGAAACAAGTGCGGCCCAAGTAGCCACAAAATGCTGTGCGGGTACTGCAGCCATCAGGTCTGCATTCGGTGCACTGAGTGCGACCGTGCTCCAGCACTTGCCTTTTTTCTCAACCGGGTATAGTCAAGCGAAGGTTGTCAGCCACTGCCTGCTTTTTCTTAACCCACGAAACACACAGCCACAACACAATGCTGAGAATACAGGTGAACGCCATCAGAACAGCAACTTTTATGTTCACTATGCAACTGTATTTCGGATTGCCGTATGCGCTAGGACATTTCGGCAGCAAACACGTTTAAACAGTTCGGTGGGTAATACAGTTTCTCGTGTGGCTCTTAGCCATGGGATTTATGCACTAGATATGGCTCACGCCGGATAAAAAGCCTAAAATGTTATTTTGATCGGATATCTGGGAATGTGTCTTTTACCGCGTCTTGACAAGTTTGCCGGGGACCACTGGCTGATTGCACATAAACACTGCCTGGTGCTGGCGCTTACTTCCAAGTGTGTGTTGAAAAATACGTATTGATGTATACTGGACCACAACTACGTCGTCCCTGTGATTGTGCGTTTTTATCTTTAAGAGCAAGCCAGGTCACACAACAGCACACCGTTTCACAAAGCGCTGCGTAATCCCTCTTAAATGCAGCAGTCGTCCGACAATGTTTACAAGTCTTTCGCAAGTTTCACGGGCAGATAACTTCTCACACATTTCTCACAGAACGGAGGGTACATCGGCAAGAGCCCGCGAAAAGAAGCATGAGCTGCTGACCCCACATATTTGCATGCATATGGTCAGCGTGCTCAGAGAGCGCGAGACCTTTCTTGCGTGTCGAAGTGCGAGGGCTGCGAGCTTGGGTTGGCTCAAGTTCCCAAGTCCACCCACAGAGACCAATCAGATCACTTAGTTTTCCAAGCATTTCGATGGCGAGCTGCGCTACCGGACTCGTAGCGGTACCCCGCGGTGGTCTTGGTATTTATAGCTACGCAGTGCATGGCGGCCAAAACCGAAACCGACCCTCAAAGTTCCCATAATGTCCTTGGCCCCACAGGCAGCGTGGACTTGCGTAGGTACATTTGTTTGTGTTCGAACATTAGAGGTACACTTACGATTGTTGCCTAGAGCATAGAGCTGTCGTGCCTATACTGTGTTTCAGTAGTTTCGTGCAGCAGAGTCAAGGCTACGTGACCATCGAGCCCAGATTCCGGCGAAGCGAGATGTAGTGCCAGTGTTCGGAACCCATTGCTTGTTTTAGTGGCCTTAACAAGTGGTCTAAGTCGGAACATGTTTACTTGAAGGCTTCTTTGCTTGTTGGAGCTGCGATTTTTTAGGTGATCTTGCTTGGTTATAGAGCGAAAGCTCTACTACACCATGTCTCGCAAGGTCATTCATCGCGTCGCAATGAACTTGAGCCGTCGGAGCGCGAGCCGCCGAACGCGAGCCAGCGGAGCGCAACTGCATGTGGCAGGTATGCGCACTGCGATTCTGCACGCCCAGAGAGAACACTGCATCCGTAACTTATAAAGCATTACGTCGAGAGAGATTGGTAAGGGGAACAGTCTTCGGAGATGCTCCCACCGCTTCTGCGCTCGCCGCTAGCTGACGACAGGGCGCGCGAGGACCCATTTAAGATGTGTTCGCGCTCCCGATTGGTCGAAGAGGCCTGTACCTTCCACAGTTCTGCACGGAACTACTGAAACATAGTATAGCGACAGAGATACGATCCCGCCATAGGGCACGCAATAAGACATTTGTTTAAATGTATGAGCCATTCCTCCAGGCAGCAGCTGCACACACCAGCCATGGTCAGGAAAATCCAGGAGGACTCATGAATAAAGCGTTTCTTTACGAAGTGTACAGCACATAGCGCATCTTTGGAGCTTACCTGGCGAAGGAGCTGCGGTCGTCGACCATGGGGCTGCAAAATGGCGAATAACCCAGAAGGGATGCTTTACCCTCCATTTCGAACTGACGCTGCGGCTCTGGTCTGAGCCCGGTGTCCATAACGGGCAGCAACTGGTCACCGGGCACTTTGTTCGTCATTTCACGCCAGCGCCGCGCACTACTGGTGCGGAGCGCGCCCTTTCTACGCCGAAGATGTTCGGCTTCCCTTATGTAACCACCTGACCAGGGGTCAACCAGAACGGTGTCGGAGTGAACATGGCTTGTATATTTATTTGTTGGAGCTGTCTTTTCCGCACCGGGGATGATCCTTGACTGCACCGGCGATGTGGCCCGTACTTTGTTCCTTTACCTGCGTTCAGACAGAAGAAAAAAAACAATACCGTGTGAGCTAAACATGAAGCGTTGAATGTAGCTGAAAGCGTCGGCCAATACTATGTATTCTACAGTGTGATGCGCTATTGAAGACAGCATATGAGCGTAGAACACGGGCAAATTTTCTTCCTCTGTCAAGGCAAGTCTACAGTCGCCAGGCTTGGTGCTGCAGGGAGGTTTCTGCACACATCTGAAGTGAATTGAGATTGCTTCAGCCGGCAATTCCAACAAGAGTGCTAGCTAAGTTTGGGCCGCGTATCTCAGCGCTCGTTCCATCAGCGGACCACGCCACGTACAGTTTGTGAAAACCATAAGAAAACGAGGTGGATGTGATGAAAATACCGGAGGGGGTTCAATATTCCTCTAAAGGAATGAATCGGCCACTGCCGCATAGTACACGTTTTGCAATTATAAAACAGTACTGACAGTGGTTGTGATAACAACAGTAATATAGATAATAACGAACAACTTCGGCTTGACGGCACCGACTTCGTCCCAGTTTTAATAAATATTAGTGTTATGATAGTCAGAGCACATCAGGGTTCTAGAAATATTTAGGAGCAAGATGTCAGTTGTGAGCCAGCTGGCGCATCGTCGTGTTTTTCTTCCTTTTGTCCTTCTTTGCTTTTGCGCTGTTACCGAAAGTAGGACGAAGGGTTCTAGACTTTGCTGACTATTGCATTTACTTGTCCAGCGTTTTCCCCATAGGAAATGTGGCCTGCTATGACGTGCTTCGTCTGGTGCATCCACAAGTTTACTCAACCTTAGATGGCTGCCAGTCGAAAGGAAAAATTGGAAGTTAGAACTATAAGGAACTACGGTTAAGCAAAGCACTTGAACTACTCTCGTTTCGCCCTACCTACCAGGCCTTCGGATGGACCGGGCAGGGCTTCTCAGAGGAGCAGCACGCTTGATAT
This sequence comes from Dermacentor silvarum, assembly GCF_013339745.2. Classification (NCBI taxonomy): domain Eukaryota; kingdom Metazoa; phylum Arthropoda; class Arachnida; order Ixodida; family Ixodidae; genus Dermacentor; species Dermacentor silvarum. Next base: position 78,351,656 of record NC_051162.1, on the reverse strand, counting down.
ATCTCAAAACGTTTTCCGCCGCCCAAAGACTTCTGTTCCCGAAAACAATCCCCCCGCCCCTCAATTTTTTTTTCGCCGCTATCCCCCAACTCCCTGGCGTCGTGCGAAAGACGTGCCATTTTCCGCAACGCGGCTTTTCCATTACCCCGCCGCGTCCTCGACGCGTCGATGTCCTGGCTCGATCCCCTGATTCCTCCTGACAAGCGCGGTGGCGGTGAACAAGATGGAACAATTCCGTTGGTTGAAAGCAAGAGACGTAAACGCAAATATATTCGCTCCTCGCACGCGGGCGAGGCAATGATCAATCTTCTCTGGCGATCCGCGACGCCTCCTGTCGACTGTGCTCTCGCTGTGCGCATGTCCTCGCAGGAGACGAATTCACCGTGGTACTGCCGCACAAACCGCTGAGCCACCAATATGCCTCAGAACTGAGTAAAAGAACGTGAATAACGTAATCATCACGACCATCATAGACCAATTAATGCAGGACGATAGCCTCTCGCAGCGATCTCGGAATAACCCGTATATTTTCTTAGGTGACCCCGCCCGTCCCAGTATACAAATTTCCTAATTTCATCACACCGCCTACTTCTACGCACTCTAAATATGCCTTTCGCTTCCTTGGCAGCCCTTCATCAACTCTAATAGACCACTGATTACCAATCCTACGCATTACATGGCCTTCCCGAATTCCATTGTAACTCTTAAGAGAAAGCTTTAGTTGGGGCCAGCACTCATTTTTCTATCCAGATGCGTGTAAAACGCAGAAATGCTTTAGACTAACCGCTTGACCAATCTGAAGGAAATGTGTTACAATTGAGAGGGAAAGTTAAAATTGTAGTGACTGTGGAAAGCGAAATTTCGATTAGATTTTGGAATGCTTTATGAGAATTGCCATAAATTGTTGAGTTCCCCAAAAAATAAAAGCACGAAGTATGCGTACTTTTTTTGAACAGCAACAGATATCGCAGCACTGTAAACTATAAATAAGACAATTTTGACGCATAAATTTAAGCGGACGTAAACCTTTCGTAATATTTACAAGGGTAATACAAACGTCCTCCTCACATATGAGTGGTATATGGTTGAGGGGTTTATAATAAATACGTTTAGTCCTTTTTACATGTATTCTTAGGTGAATTTATCAGCATATGTATATATGTTTTTATTGAGGAGTTAGACAATTCTAAACTTGAACCTTGCTTTACTGAAACTAAGCAGTATTTAAACTTTTAAAAAATAATTAGCACCCTAAAAATGTGCTTGCGACAGACCCTTGATTTCAACATTTTCTTTTAATTCTGGGCACCTTCATGAAATTCGGGGCGGTAGTTGCCGGGAAGAAACGAGTTCTCGGTTTTCATGTATTTCTATAGGAGTTCCGAGCTACGGCTTTCTTCTGATATAACAAAAAAAATGTGGTTGATCCCTCTTATATAGGAATCGGTATAGAACACGAAAGTGAAACGTGTCTTCACAGAAGTAGTGTAATGTTTATTGCACATTGATATATAATGTCTATTGGTGTTTTGTGGCTAAAGCGCCCTTAGGCGTTGATGCACCCACGCTGACGCCTGGTGGCACGTCTCCTCCATCACGACTACCAACGTCGATGACCATGAGCAACCGTCGTGCATATGGAAGCTGCACTACGCTGCACACGCTAGCACAACGCGAAAGACGAAGCACGTAACTGACACACTAATACAACGCGCAAGACAAAGCACGTAACTGAATCGTCACCGAGTCAAATCAGCGCGTACAGCGCGTCGTAATTGCAGCCTCCGCGATCAACTTCAGAAACATTTTCAGAGCTAATTGCGGAGGCCACGCTCCGCTGTGCTGAGTACGGTGAACGCCACCTAGGTGGCGTTGGTAGTGCTTCTTGATGCCAGCGTCCCTTCGAATGCTGGCATCGAGGCGTCGTAGTGCTGAGACCACCGAAGCGTTCACTGTCGGTGCGCGTTAGTGTCATAATGCAGTACTTCTCTTTTCTGCTCGTAGGCGGCGGCACCGCCCCGAGCAAGAGCGCGGGTACACGGACGAGTGTTAGATATATAAGGCGCGTCTGTGTAGCTCTCTGCAAATGCGTTTCTGGCGCAATGGGTTAAACGCTCGGCGATCTATCGTCGCGGACCGAGAGGTCGTGGGTTCGATTTCCAAATTTTGCATGTTTGTGGAACTTTTTCTTCTGGTTTCTTTCTTTGTATTATGTTCTATGACGTATTTTCGTGACGGAAATGCGTCAATGAAGTCTTGGTGGACCCCGGCATAAAACACTTTCGTGTTAAAATACAAACACACATTATCGCTCTTTCCGCTGTCCACATTCATGTGCTCCTATCGCTATGCCTAGCAACTTTTTCGCTCTATCGTTCGTTGTGCGGTCCTTAGCTTTTTATAAGTGTATGAAAGCATAAATACATGATTCAATATTGCTGGTCGCTTAAATAGCACATGATGGGAACATTAGCAATATTTTCACATTCCTTTTACGTGTGCGGGAATGAAAACATGCTCAAGAACATATACAAGCAAGGCTGCCATCAACCATTTTTATAAGTTATAACATTTGATAACTTCTTCACGCGCGTACTTTCACATGACGATACACCTAGATGAATGACTTTAGTTTATTAAACGGCTGCCCGTGCTATCTCAAGTTGACACTAACCGATTTTTACTCACTGTCTTGATCAATAATAGCCTGAGTAAGATGAGAAGACGATTTAGTACATTTGTTTCCGTGACTTCGCAAATGCAGCAGCAAGCAAGAAGAATTGTGGGATCCAGGGGGTCGACGTTTTGGCCAGTCAGAACCATCCGAAAAAAAAACAGACAATGAAGCCAGAATTAATTGTTGCGTTAACTGAAATGTAGAAATGATAAAGTAAAAGGAAACGACGGCGCGTATAGAGATAACATGCTACAGGTGATAAATGTTCTTTTTACAGAGACTGGCCCATCCGCCGAAACACCAAAAATTTATCGTTCGAAAGACAACTAATGTCGTACCCTTTCTCCAAAATTATATAACTGCACTTGTCATGGTCACCGTCAGAGTGACGTAAACGACCGGACAGCAGCATACACGCATGCAGACTACAAAGTGGGGTGAAGAGCAAAAGAGAGATGGCGCTGCGAAAGAATCAAGAAATCGATACACTAAGGAATTGGCGTGCACAATGACGTCGAAGATCTGGCAACTTTGGCACACACTCACTCGCGTTTTGTTTGTCATTTGTCTCGACGCGGATTATTACACTCTCTGTTTCCCGAACGATGGCTTCTTCTTTCTTTTTTTTTGTGCCAAGCCTCGCAAGCCACGAGAAGGCTTTCGGTCACGGCCGGATCACAGTTATGCTGCGGCGCGAAGCTGCGTCAGAGGGCGCTGATCCGAGGACGGCCGAATTTTCCTAAGCAACGAGCCATGTTGTTTGCGGGCCGTTGGCCAAGCGCCCTTTCGCAAACAGCAGAGAGGGCATAAGGCTACGCAGAGAAGAACAAAATGAAGGAGCCAAGCAGCCGACGTTGACGAAACGGCGGGAAGACTTAAGCCTAAAGAAGCTAAGAGGCAACTTCACGAGAGAGTGATGGCGAGATATGATCGCTTTTTTTTTACTAGATACTCTTTCTCCTATCATCTATTTGCCATAAAAGACCGAATCACAATGCAACCTCAAAGAGAACTCTAAGAGATCGTAAAATTTTATTTCCGGCCATAGGGAGTGCATTCGACACGAAAAGACAATTATATGTTATTTCAGTGATACACTATTACAGTAAGTTCTTAATTACTATTTCGCCTGAAGAAGTGTCGACAACTGAAAACTTGCTCCAGTGTATCATAATCACTTCTGCAGGCAATGAGTTCTGTGATATTGCTCATAATTTCGAGGTATATAAACAGCGTTGAAGTGTGGGAACTAGAGTGTTATTAAAATAGCATACAGTCAATAGCAATCTGTAGACTTTGAAAATGCGACACACTCATTACGTGAAGCGTGTGTGTAGTTGAACTTTGCGTGACCTATTCGTGTCAACAATGGGTTTAAGTAATGCTGCAATGGCTTTATAAAAAATAGTTGATTGCGGAAAGCATAAAAGGGTTTTGTTGTAAATCACCCTGATGCGGTGATTTACCGCATCACGGAACCCCACGAAAAGAACTATACTTTCCAAACAGCCTTTGTGATATGCAAGGCCAGCCTGATGATCTAAGCCTGAAAATTGTAAATTAGGCCGCAGGAAAAAGGCCCTATAGTTTGTGCAATTTTTAAGGTAAAAGAACTTAGCTTGAGAACGCTTTCTGAAAAATATGAAAAAAAATATTGAGTTTCAGCTGTTGCGCATTCACTCTCTACACCCACCACGGTAGCTTAATAACCATGGCGTTACGCTCCTGATCTCAAGGTTGCGGGTTCATTGCCGGACGCATTTCGACGTGGGCGAAACGCAAGAACGCTTGTGCACTTTATATTTAGGTGCACTTTAAGGAGGCCGAGGTGGTCAAAGTGTATGCCAAGTCCCCCGCTACAGCGTGCCTCATAGTAATACTGTGATTTTGGTGCGTAAATTCAAAGAATTTTATTCAAGAACCTTTCACACTGTAGTTATGAAAGAAAAAAGTGCTACCTATTGCGGAGAATCATAGAAACGCGTTAACACAATTTATACATTGCGACTCAACTTAACAAAGACTAGTTAAACAAATAAAGTGTAATATGTTTAGTCCGGGCATTTATTAATTTTCATTTACTTTTCTTCTAGCTGACTTGTCATGATGGAGGTCGTACTCCTCCTCTTCATCGAAGTGCAGCTTATGCACTTTTACATCACATAACGTGATAAATAAAACGGCGTCATACATCGCTGCGGTTGTGCGACTTGGAAACAAACGCTCAAAACAAGTCTAGTTTGCCTCGAAGGGGTGAAAGGAGACGCTGGAGATGAACTTCTCCAGTCACTTTTTCGCTTTTGTGTTTGACCGCCTTTGTCTAGGGTGACATCCGAGGCTCTGTTGTTTGCTCGGTTCGCTCGAGGCATCCACTGTGCAATATCCAGCCCATTATCTTCCGCTGACGCTTCAGGCTTTTGCGGGGAAACGCCGTTTGCCTTTTATCCAGAGGAAAAAAAATCAGGATGGGGACGCCAGAGCATACTGGCGGCTTTGTTTATGTCACTCGCTTCAAAACCACCCCATCTCGGTTAAAGATATGGGCTGCTTTTTGGTTGTTGCATAAAAAGAAGCAAAGAAAAAAAAACGAGCTGCCACGCACATGTTGCGGGCGAAGTTTCTACCGACGGTTCTTTTCCGGCTTTTTTTTTTTACGTTTTCGTCGTGGTCGATGGGGGCACATCTTTCACCACCAATGCGAGGGTCACGTGCTTTCGAGCAACTGAGTTGCGAGGCGCATTTGTCGACGAGCGCCAACTATTATATCTCGTTGACGCGCGTGCGCTGTCGCGCGATAGCTTAGACGCTTGCTCCTGTGGGGCGCTCGGGAAGGTGAGCTCCCTTCTTTTTCCGCTGCTTTCTCCCCCTATGGCAGCTGCAAGAGAGAGAGAAGGGCTGTGTCGCCTTCCACTCCGGGGCTCACACCGCTGCATTTGACACGCACGTGTGGAATCAGCCCATAGCTATGGCCATCTGTGCAATTTCCGTCAAAAGACTCCGTTTTGTACCGAATTATGCAATGAAACAACAAATGCTGCGTAAATATTCTCACTGGAGCATACTATACGTCTTCAAGCCAATCATTCTTTTATTGCAGCGGATAGATTTATAAAGGCGTCCGCGGCTACATGATTACATTGACAACCATCTTCGATGGTTTGTACACAATTTTCTTATTCATTAAGCAGGTCAGAAGTTGAGCTGCTGCTCGGTTCACTTGTCGAGCGCGTCTTACAACCTTGTGGCTTCAGCAAACTCCCTTCTTTTGCTCAGCGTTCCGAACCTCAAGCATATCTTTTCGCAGCGTTTTCGAAACTATTCAAACTAAATGTCTTGAGGTCTTCCTTTCTACAAAGTCATTGGCACAAACCGATTTGGGTGCACTATTGCAGCCGGCAAGCTAAAATTAACTTTCAATTAGAGGTGTTGTTTTAGCAGATGAAAAATCATTCCTGAAGAAGCGCTTACTCGATCTCTATATAGAAAAGAAACCTTAATGATTGCGATTGGTTTTAGCCGAACATACCGTGCTAAACACACTGCCCAGTGCTTAAGTAAGAAAAACACATTTCATTTTCATTTTTCATTTTTATTTATCCTAAAGGCCCATCGGGCATTACATAGGGGGGGGGGGAGACATTTTTAGTACAATGAACACTAAAAGTTACATGCACACAGCAAATAATATAGCGGTGCTAATAACACTTGCATAAACGCTCTTGCATAATAAAGTACACATATCATTCGTCCACTAAGGTGGGAATATGCAAACAAAAAAGAGATAAAATATTTACAGAAAGCTATACAGCAATTTCAACATGCAGATACTGAAGCGGGCGATGATTTATTTGATACATCACGACAAAACAACTGAAAAACACCGTAATGAAAGTTAGAAGTCATGCCATTCGCACGTGTCAAAACTACCGAACATCTTTGTGATTGCGTCAATGGCTTTTGGTAAGCGATAAGAATTGATTTAGTGCTTCTAAAAATTTATCAGCATTTTCTTCTTCAGCTACTGATCTCGGCAACTGATTCCACTCCTGGATTGCCAAATGCAAAAAGGAAAAACGAAGTAGGTCGGTGCGGGCGAATGGTTGACCAACTTTAAAAGAGTGGTCCAAACGTGGAAACGTTGCAACTGGCGTTGTTATTATTGCGGTAATGTAAGGTGTAGGGTTGTAATATATCTTATGAAAGAATATTAAACGAGACGCCTTCCGTCTTCTTTCTAGTGTTGCAAGGTCAAGGCTGTCTTTGATTAGAGATACACTTGAATAGGAAGAGTAATCCGACACGATGAACCTAGCAGCTTTGTTTTGTAATGATTCTAGTCTCTTCGTGAGGTATGCTTGATGAGGGTTTCAAATAACTGAAGAATACTCAAGTGTGGATCGAACTATTGATTTGTAGGGAAGAAATCTTGTGTCCTTATTAGTTTGGCGAAGTGTGCGTCGTAGAAAGCCGAGAGTCCGATTTTCCAGTTAACCAGTCAATATGTGTGTTGCAGGTCAGATTAAAAGTTAAATGAACACCTAAATACTTAAATGACTCAACTGGTTCAATTGCCTCATTATTTATTTTATAAGTGTGCGACACAAAGTTATTAGAAGTAGTAAACCGCATTAGTTTTGTTTTCTTCCTATTATTATTCATCTGCCAATCACGGCACCATTCACTTAATTTCCGCAAGTCATTATCTAATTCTTCACAATTGCTATGGTCAGTAACAACATGATAAATAACGCCATCGGCAGCAAATAGACAAATTTTTGAACTAATACCAATGTGAATATCGTTGATAAAAATTAAGAACAACGTTGGCCCCAATACTGAGCCCTGGGGTACACCAGACGTGACAGGCTCGAAGTCTGACACAACGTTTTCAACCACTACCGCTTGGTGCCTATCACTTAAATACTCTTGAACCCAGTCAACGACTTTATTTTCTATTTGAAGAAGACTCATTTTATATATCAAACGTTTATGGCCAACCCTGTCAAAGGCTTTTTCAAAGTCAATAAAGACTGCATCAGTTTGTATTATTTCATGCTAGTGGGTGTGAATTTCAGTAGTTAGTTCGAAAAGTTGCGTTTCACAAGAGCGTCCCCGTTGAAAGCCATGTTGGTTTGAAAATAGAATTTTGTTGTCGACCATATATTCCATATTTTCAGATGACAGAATACGTTCTAACAGCTTGCAAGTAACAGATGTCAAAGATATCGGACGATTATTTGTCATTTCATTCTTATCACCCGTTTTAAATATCGGCACCACGTGAGCAACTTTCCCTTCATCAGGGATTTGAGTCGTATCTAACGATTGTTGGAAAATGAGCGCAAGTGTAAGTGCCGAGTAATGCTTAGTAAGTTTCAGTAATTTTGTGCTAATACCATCGGGACCAGGACTGGAGTATGATGGCAAACGTTCTATAGCTTTTTCAACTCCATTCGATGTTATAGTTATACGAGGCATTGGAGAGGCATCACAATCAGGTGGACTATTATTGCTCATCCCGTCAATATTGAGGGGATTTTCTTTGACAAAAACCCTGCAAAATTACGAATTAAAGGCATGCGACAAATCAGTTGTACTCGAGGGAGAACCAACTGATGAACATAGCTGAAGTAATTCCTTCGAAGGCTCAGGGGATATCACCTTCCGAAATTTCTTTCGGTTGTTTTTCAGCAAGTTTGGTATGTCGGTATCAAAGAACTTGTCTTTGGCATCCTTAATTTTCTGCTTGCAAATATTCGTCATGTTAAAGTATCCAATCCAATCATTTTCTGCTTTGGTGCGATTTGCTTTTGTGTAGAGACGCTTTTTATTATTCAGGCAGCGTTTGACATCTCTGGTAAACCACTGTTTTTCTTTAGTCTCGGTGATCACCCTTTTTGGAACGTATATTTCCCGCAGCCTTTTCACATGATTTCGAAAGAATGCCCAATTTTCATGAACTGAATGATCTTCATATGTTAACAAGAACTCTGAATAGAACTTCACCCTTTCGCTTTCTACCTTATCAAGATCAGCTTTAGAAAGGTCGTGTATTTCCTTAGTATGGTACTGTTGTTTATTGATTTTCGTTTTAATCAGACAATGAATAACTCTGTGGTGACTTATCTGTTCCAGGACGTTTGCAGTAGTTTGATCGGGATGCATTGTGATCAATAAATGAAGGATCACATCACCACGTGTTGGCGTATAGATCAATTGCGTCATTTCAAAGAAGGATAACATGTCAATAAAATCGGTGCACTCCCGAGGTTCACCAGTATTGCTTGGCGGTAGAGAGAACCAATTGATACCAGGGTAGTTGAAATCACCAGCCAATATAACCTGTGCATTAAATTTGCTTTGAACATAAGCAATGACATCGGTGAGCTCTTCAGCAAAGTTTTCTTGATAATTAGGGGGCCTGTAAAAGCACCTATTACAAGCGTTACATTCTGTAGATAGCACACGACCCATGAAGTTTCAAGAGGGCTATCAATAAAAACAGGCCTAGATCGAATATGTTTTCTTACTGCGATCAGTACGCCACCTCCCTTCCCGTATAGTCTGTCTTTGCGAAACACGGAAAACCTGTTAGGATATAAGAAGTTCACCGGTATCAATGTCTGTGTTTATCTAACACATGTTTTGTCATGCGTTTAACATGTTTAGTGTTTAACTAATAACATGTTTAACTAAGGAAGCTTACCTGCTAACTATTCCATTTGAATTGTGGATGAACATTTCTAAGTAAGGAGATAGCGACATCGGGCTTAGGAACATCCAATTTGATTGAAGACTAGCTGGAAAGACGAAGACTACGCCGCCATACTGTGTTTCCAGCCTCTCGGAAAATTGCGGTGCCTCGCAAATTTGTTTGCGGTGGCAAATCTAATGTGTAGTGGACTTGACGCTTTAGGATCATGGAAATATTACTTTTCACAGGACACAGCAAAAAAGAAAGGGAAAAATCAATCAGTCAAGCAAGCGAACACGCAAGGTATGAAAACAAAGCAAAGCGAAGCCAATACAAGCAAGCAATCTAATCACACAAAGCAAAATTATTTAACGATCGAGTGATGAGGAGCAGTAGACTAAAAGTGGATGGCCGGAGAATATAATATGCCCCGGGTGAAGGGGATGGCTACTGAAAAAAAGATAACAATAAACAGGACTCTCCTTTGGTTTGTAGGCGAGGAATTCCTGGCCCGTATTTATCGTTGAACTATACAGAATGGCTAGAAGAAACAGTGATGTCAAATAAGTTACACAAGGGAGCGTTGAGGCCAACTACGCCATATTTGAGTTCCACTTTGATATGACAACTTTCACTTACGGCCAATTTCTTAACATGAGGTCACCCCCAACCTGCCGGCGATAAACTCGAACTGAAAAACTGCTAACTCTGGACCAATGTCGGTGCAGCGCTGTAGAAACCTTCCTGCGTAACCGAAAACGCCTGAAAAACCACAACGCAGCAGAAAAGTGAGCAACGTGTGCTGGGAGGAGCAGGCGACGTGCGTTTGTTGAAAGACCAGGATATAATGTTGTGGCCGATGATTGATGAATTTTGAAGCACGTTGCGCGTTTAGTCAGCCGCCAGTGTGTCTAGCTGCGGCGACTCAGAGAAAATGGCGTTCTGCTCGTGAGCACAGGCTGCGGGGTTAATGTTGGGTGGCAGCGGCAGCCGCACTTTCATGAGGGCGAAACGCAAACGTGGTCGTGCAATTAGATTTAGTTGCACGTTAAAGAACACCAAGTTGTCAAAGTTGTTTTGGTATCTTTCACTAGGACGTCCCTCACAGACTGTGTGCTCCTTTAGAACGTTAAAATCAGCCAATCAATCATTACATCAATCAATAAATCAGTGTCTCTAGTAGGTTTTGAGCAAGCAAGACAAATTTGTGCATACAAAGTGCAAATTTTATCTACTAAGTATCTTTCCTCATACAATTTTTAGTCGCTTCACACCGAACTTCATTATCATATTCCGATATTAATCTAATCCGTGCCTCCGCAGTGTACGCTTTAAAAAGCAGCAGCGTGTCGCAGTACCATTACACTTTTTTAAAGCCAGCTTTCGGCTAAGATGCAGCGAAGAGTATAATCGCTGCAGTGGCCCAATTTTGCGTTACGCAGGACCGATCGTTACAGCAAAACGAAAAAAAAGTGAGAAGCAAATCAAATAGACTCATGCTCCATCGCAACGAGTTCGAGCGTGACAAGGCACTCATCCGAAAGCGAGTGCATTTCGCGGGTCTTTCCGCACGGTGTGAACGCTACGCAAACACAGCGGTTTCAAACTGCCGAAAGCACATGCGAGTCCAATCCCTTCCGCTTGACCGTAAAACACGGCGAAAGAGGTAGCGCAGCGGTCTGCAGCTCCCATTAGCTTCAAACCATGACAGCTCAAAACGGACAAAAAAAAAAAAAAAAACCGGACGAGACTGGTCGACCAGGTTTACGCGTCAATTTCGTGGACAGCGCTTCCAAAGCTGCTGCTCGCTTGAAGCCTGCGCTAAGCTTAGCACGAAACACGTCGCGACGTGCTTGCTGGCTTCTGCTCTTTGGCGATTTTTTAAAAAATTTTCTCCCGTTTTGTTGGAACCACTGCGAGCTCCCAGGCTTATCTGAGATCTTAAGAGTACCTATATACGGTTTCGGCGCCACCGTCCACCATGGCCTTCCTAGAGTGGGTCTGAGCGGGCCCTGTGCTAGAAGATTTACGCAAAAAGGAAATTAAAAGTAGCTACGTCTGCCTTGTGATTTCTTTTGTTTTCGTTAAGATTTAGGATCGTCAACTTGAAGCGTCATTTGACAGGCTAAATGCGCTGCGAACGAATGAATTAGAATTTACATGGCCATGTTTGTTTTGTTGCTACTTATAAGGAAAGGAGTAATTACGGCTGTATCTTTTATTCTGCTGCTACGTTAGAAAAGTGCCAGAATTTGTTTCCTCAAGATGGAAGTATTGTAAACACATTTATCACCGTTGTGCAGCCCCACCGACATAATCGATTTTGTCATGCAACCTTTTGTCTTATATTCGAACTTTAAACGAAAAATGTCCGCTTGTAAGCCTATTTCTTAGAAGTCGGGTAGGATTTAAGAGAACACTAGATAGAAATAATTTATTATTTTAGACTGATGGAGGAATTTTTACTGCGAAGATGTATACGGCTAGCGAATTTGTTCGTCCGTCGCCTGTACACAGAAACTATCATCATCAGCAATGGCTCGAGCGTCGTCGTCATCTTCCACAGGTGGCTCATTGGGGCCCCTCGGCGCAACCGCGCGAACGCGCTCTTGCCACTGCTCCCGTGTTCGTCGTTGTCGTCTTCTTTCACAGCGGGCTCCGTTGCCGCTCATCATTCCAGCGTAGAATTTCACTTCTCTTCTGTCATCGTAATGCGGAGGCCGCATTTACGGGGGTATGAGCCATTGCTTAAGGGGCGCATGAGCCATTCAGTGTCTTACGTGACTGACAGATTTAATCTTGAAGCAATTTAATTCTGAAAATCGCAAGCGCCAATGCGACAACGTCGGACTACGGGTATACCATCAGTGACGTCGTTTTCTCCGTCGCAGCCAACGTGTGTGTAACCTCATTAAGAAACGCAAAGACGTAACCAATAACTGAGAAAGACTAATGTACCATCGGGATCAACCAACTGATAGACACAGCCGCACATTTCAGCTTCGCTGGCTAACCATCTGTACGGAATGCTTTGCCCCTTTTTTTTATATGCGCCGAAACCATCAAATGATAACGTCACTGTGACGTCATAGATCTCACATTATCTTCTCGTATTTAGGCTGTTGTGATACAGCAAAGGTTTTCTAAACTTTCTTCAGTTATTGAATCCTTTAGAATTGAACGTAGTCCATGTTTACCGCTTAAATAATTACCTGGACCCGAGTAAAGGGCACCAAAATCCATGACTGGTGCGGGAACGTCACGGTGGGCTCACCACCCATATTATGTTGTTGCGTCTCTTTTGCCTTACCATGACATCTCCCTCGTTAAGTGTGACTTTTTAAGCCGAGTGTATTTTCTTGCTTCTTTTGGCCGTTCTCTTGGTAGCTCGCTCGTCAATTTCCAGTAGTCCCACATGGCAAGGAATAGATTCGTTCGTTCGTTCGTTCGTTCGTTCGTTGGATGGGTGGTTTGTTCATTGAGTTATTCGCTTACGTGGACGATCATCGATGGTTTCTGGCAATGTTATTTGGCATTGTGGAGGTGTAATTTACCAAACAATGCTAAGGACTAGGTATTAGCCTCAACGAGGATTGTCTGCACAAGTTGCGGTTCGGGGAGGACATTATCCTGTACCGAAAAGCTGGACAGGAGACAAATTATGAAACATATTATCCAGGAAATTCTTGAGGAGTATTACCAAGAGATATTAACAGCAGTGTTCTGAGCAACAACACTAATAAAAATTTACCAGCCTGGTATCTTCAGAAGCTCAATAGTTTGTTCATATCAGCGAACTCATCCTAGGTGATCCGAACGTTGATACGAAATTTTCCTAAAGATCAAACTAAAACGGTTACATCAGCCCACTTGAAATCAACCCGCTTTAAAAGAATGCACAGGTACTGCCGTTTCGCACGTATATTAGGAGGACTGTTTGCGTATTCAATCAATGATGACTAATTATTACAAATATATACATACGTGTGGTAAGAGATATATACAAAAGGAGGTCCCGTGGTCTAGGACCATTGGATGACCTCCTGTACGTCACATGACAAGATACATGGCACATTTAGGCAATGTCGAAGACTAAACATATCTTTTAATACTTACGCCAATTGCAAAAGAAATATGGTAGGAGAAGAAAAAAAAAGAGGGGGTAGATGAAAAAGAAATCAAATAGAAATAATGCGCGTACAATACATTTGAAATTTGTGATGTTAGTCTTATTCCTAATGTTTAATATCAGTGAGTTTACAGAACAAAGTGGCAGCAAAGGCAGATGTGAATCCACTACATTTAGCTTCCGGTATATGTAAAAACTTTTTTTCTGCTGCAAAGCTCTTGCAGCTATAAATAATTACCTGGTAGCTGCTAACTTTGGGCATTGTAAGTTTATCATAAGAAGGTCTGTGTAACGATTACCAAGCCCCTACTTGCTAAGTTTCTCCAATGGATAGATGAATGGATGCTATGAGGGTCCCGCGTCTCCTTTGGTTGTGCGATCAGGAAGTTGTTCTTATTTAACAGAATAGCGCTAAGGAACACGTGTCGCAGAAACTCCGGCGTCGGCGTACGTGGCCAAGAAAATTATCCTGAACCACCCCGACCGTGCAGGCCCTCCGCGTGGCGCAGAGGCGTTGGTGAAATATTTGAATTTCTCAAAGTAAAATGCGTCAAAAAATTGTAATGTATGACTTAACCACGACCTATAAGTATGACAGCCTCGGATTGTAATTTGGATATAGCAGAAAACATTTATATTACGTGGTAAATCAAACATAAACCTCTTTTCCAGCATTTCTACCATTCATACAGCGGCGCGCCCCGGTCGGTGTTCCTTGCAAAAACACCACCCAGAGGCGAAGGGGCCGAAAAAAGAAAGCTGCAGTTGCCGGGAAGCCTGACAAACAGTCAGGGATCTTCGAATGCTATCGCGTTCCACTCTTAACCCTTTAAGGCCCAGTGATTCCAAATGGAATAATCAATATTGTAGCTCAGTGGGCAACCCCGGGTTTAAAAAAAAAGGTTGTTCTTACGCTACAACTCATATTTAGCCCTTGCTCTACATATGCTGGCAGGCTGGTAGACTCAAGGGAGTGCTGCCGCCTTTGAACAAAAAAATAAATAAAATAATCGCTTGCACTGTTCCCACCATTCGCTGAGATCCCCTCTTGTTTTCACCGTGCAGAGGTACGACAATAATTTTATTTTTGTCTCTAACATTTGGACTTTGACTATTGGGTGTTATGCTATCCCTTCGCAGTAAATTTATTCGTCAAAAAGTACTTGCGGGTACCGGAGAACTTTGCGAATCTTGATGATTCCACATGGAATCATTGGGACGTAGCGGCCCCGACTACTCACGCGATACATTTTCAATTGACGTTACCTCACTGGCTAAATAGCGTGTTTGTTCGCGCTCAAACGGCGTTTTCATGCCGTACTTGACCATGTTTTGGGCGTGTGTTACCTGATGGATCATTATCGCGTCTGCAGCCTGTATTGTTGGCGGAGCCTTGCTCTGCTTTTTGTGATTTTATGTTGTTGATATGAGCTTATGCCGTGCAGATAAACCTTTTTTGGGGAAATCCCTCCGTAATACGGAAAGGTTTTCTTTTGGAACAGATGGCGACAATCAGCACATGCGAGTATTATGGGAAAAAGAAAAGTCCCGAAGCTTGTGCTGATCCCTCGAGGTGACATTGATTCGTCCGATGAAAAAGAAGTCATCGCTCAAACTAGAAAAAATTAGAGAAGAATGTGTTCTTACTCCCGCATTGGGTGCGAGAAGTGTGGTACACACCTGTGCCTCCACAAAGAATAGAATTGCTTCGAAGAGTTTCATCAAAAATACACTTTTCACGTATTGCTTAAAACGACGCATTTCAAGTCGACCAAGTCCCACTGACTCCATTTGGAATCATTCAATAAGTTTTGATTGAAAAGTGCGAGCACAGATTGAAAATTTTTTTTACCTATCACTATCATGCACATCTCAAATTGTAAAGACCAATTTTTTACATTGAACAGAATTAATGTGGGCATGAAAGGGTTAAAGGCGAAGCTTAAGCGTCTTCCAAATTGTTGCCTAATATCCTACCTATCTTAAACACACACACACACGCACGCACACAATAACACACACACAAACACACAAAGCATTCCCAGCATCCAACTTTCTGGACCACTATTGGGAACTTTGTTTTTGTACGCCTCCATTGTTTGGGGTCTCTCTACCTTTCTGCCCCCAAACTTCCTATTGCCTCTTACTAATCTATATTGCAGACATGTTTACTTTTCCCCTGCTATTGCTGTATGCAACTTGCGGCTTCAGGGACGGCAGACCAGCCTAACCAAGAGCTGGGCACATACTTCACATTCCAATGAAACATGTCCCATCGTTTCCCTAGCTTTAGTGCAGCAAGTATATGCTTTATTTACTTGGTGTACCTCACTTTATAACTAATCGTTCTAAGGCTCGAAAATATCCCTTCGAAAAATAAGGAGCTTTCCTTTGAATCATCAATAAAGTTTTTCCATTCCATTACCTCTTATATAGCTACTCGTAGCCCATTTCTTTACCAGTGCTGCCACCCATCAGATTGTCTCAGCGAGTCTCACTTGCCATGTTGCTTACTATACCGGTCGCATACTTGCTGGTAAGCTTCATAGTTTTTTTGCTACACTGTGAGTGAATATTTTCCCGTACAAATAGCTGAAACACTCTCGCAATCCATTACTTTCTTTATATTCCGCAAATAAATTTGAAAATGAATTTCACCCTGAGCTTCCCTCGCTTAAAAGCATGTCCAGAACATATCACCTTGCACAGATTCGTTTGTAGACTTCCCGTAGGCCCACAATGCATGGCGTCCCACTGACCTTTGGTTGCCATCGAGTCCTGGTTGTACATCTGACTTCAAGCAAACAGCTGCATTTCCAAATGTAAGTCCAGGAGCCATCACACCTCTCCGCATATCACGAAGCAGCTCGTAGCTATTGTATCCCCATAGCGATGCTCTGTGTTTCAGTATGGCCGCATTTCTCCTTGTTTTCGTATACCTATTGCATTCGTTTATCTATACACCAATGTATTTGCATTCTTTCACTCGAGGCATTTCGTGGCCCCGTATTGACACTTTCGGTTCACTGCTTTCATTGAATGCCATAAAACCTTACTTTTTAAAGGCGTAAACTTTTGTGAGTTCATTTCAATAGCCTTTTCGGTTGGTGATCGTGTCCGAGCCGCCGCCGGCGGTGGTGTCCAGTGTCCGTAGCTGCTATCGCCGGGAATGAATAAAAAAAAAGCCAAGTTCCCGCCGGGATCGAACCCAGGCCCGCTGCGCGGGAGTTAGCTACTCTGCCATTGAGCCACGCCAACGCTTGCTAGCTTGCAGCGGAAAAATGCCCTATAAACATGCCTTAGTTCGCGAGGATACACGCGATGTGAAACCGCGTATCGTCAATATAGTATACGTGCGCACTTTCCTTTGCATTTTCATATTATTAAACCAGGTGGCACTCCATGTCGCAGATGCACAAGTAGCGGTACCAGGTAGTTAGAGGAATGTTGAGGGAGAAAGAGAAGTTTAACGAGATGCACACAAAAATGCTAGGAAAATATATATTGTGTCAAGCTTGTCAAGCTGGCTAGGTGACTATGTCCCCACCACGTTTCAATGTGCATGCGAATAAATAATAGACATCATGATCATTAGTTGGCTAGGTGAATGTATGTCACCGCTTTGTTTCAAAGGGGATGCCAATAAATCTTCATCGTTATCATTATCATCTTCATTAGCATCGTAGCCTGCCACTTGTTACGCGATGTGAGAGGCGCGCCGCGTAGCGTCCTTAACGTGCGCACGTTCTAATGCCGTTGCATATCAATACACCAGGTAGCATGCCATGTAGCTGTAGCATGTGTGGTTGTACAAGCTAGATAGAGAAGGTGTGAGGAAGAAAAAGAAGATTAAGGAGATTTATACAAAAATGCAAGAAGGAAAAACATCTATGGCCCACCCGATTAAATCAAGCAAACTAGGTGACTATTTTTCACCGTCCCGTTTCAAAGAGAATGCCATTAAATCATCATCATCATCATCATCATCATCATTAGCATTGTATCGTGCCATTTATCACGCGATGTGACATGCGCGTCACGTAGCGTCAATACATGCCATCATTGCACTGCCGTTGCGTTATATTTCACCAGGTGTGACGACATGTAGCGGTCGTATATAGCAGTGGCATGCTGCATGTAGCTGGACCTGGTTAATTCAAGTCGGATAGGGGACTATTTGTCACCATCCCGTTTCGAAAGGGATTCTAATAAACCATTGCTACATCGTGCCCCATGTAAAGGGATGGGACATGTGCGCCAAGTAGCCTAGATGCCTTGTTTACTCTTCGGTACAAGTTATGGCACCTCCTCGCAATGTATGAACCCCTGCTTGAGAAGCAAAAATCGTAGAGCTACACGCGCTGCGGCAACCAGGCAACGTCGGCCTCATCAGACCACTGTGAAGAGCCCGACGTGTTGCGGTGCAAGTCACAGCTCGCCGTGTGCGCCGGGCGGACAGTTCCAATCGTTCTCGTGAAAACGACGCGAAGAGACATCGCCGCGAAGACCCTGTAGTGCTTGGTGCAAAAGAAATTGAGGCAACTAATGTGAAGTTGACAAAACAGCTTACATCACTTGAGCAAAAAATAGACGATCTTCAAAACAGAGGACGAAGGAATAACTTGATAATATATGGTCGAACTGAGAGACGCACCAACACAAACTGGGCGTATCAGCAAAATGCATTGAAAGAATTCACAGACTGGGTCAAAAGACTGATAATAAAGTGCGACATGCTGTAGTAAACTTCTTTGACCATCGCGAAAAAGCATCAATTCTAAAGGCCGCCCACAACTTAAAGCACAGTGACCTATCTAAATCTGAGGACTTTCTAAAGCGAGTTACAAATATTGGAAGACAGTTATGGAAAACGTTGACTACGGAAAGGGCCAAAAGGCGCGAAATTCAAGCTCTCGTTTGACAAACTAATCCCTGATGGAGTCAGGCACGGGTGGGATGACACTAATGCATCCCGTTGCCGCATTAGGAACAAAAACAGAGATTAACGAAACAAGCCAATCCATTCTTTGCTGAAGATCCTCAACATCAATTGCCGAAACGTTTATAAATAAGGCTGTTGAGCTGGAGGGACTTTTACTGTCACATGCTCCTGACATAGCTGTCCTGAGACATGGTTAACAGATTCAATCTGTGACAGCGAAGTTGCTCCGCCTGGCTTCAGTTCGTATAGAAAAGACTGCGGCTCAAAAGGAGGCGGTGTTTGTATTCTGTTTAAGAAAGCGATAAAGCTAATAAAAAAGTCTGATGCCCCCCTAAAGCTGAATATATCTTTTGCAAGGTCACCCACGGTAACATTAGATATGTTTTGGGAATTATGTAGCGGCCTCTTGGTTCATCCGTCAATATAACTGATGAAATGAAAAATTATATGGCAATAAATGCGAAGCCGGGTGATTGGATCATACTGGCAGAGACCTTAATCTGCCAAACGTTAATCGGTTTGCGAACGTTAAACATTAGCCAGCGTGATGCTTCTGCTAAAGCAATGATAGACATTGCTTTTCAGTACGACTTATCACAGACAGTTAAAAGGTATGCAAGGATCCAGGGTGGTTCCGAATAAATTTTTGATTTTTTTATGGTTAGGAAATATTGCACATAAATGTTTTTGGGACGTACGTGGTTTGCAATATTTCCGATCACGTTGCTGTTCTTTTAACCCTATCAAACGTTTCAGTAAATGAAAAATCCGAAGTGTCTACTTTTCGTAGCTTTTGTAAAGCTGATTATGAATCAATACTTGATGCACTTTCTTCTCACTTTGATGATTTTGCTAATAGCACTGATAGTGTGACTGTGCTGTGGACCAAGTTTAAGGGCATTGTAAATGGAAGTGTCGCAGGTTTTGTACCAACTACTTTTAAGAAACCTGGAACTAAGAACCCGTGGATATCTAGGGAGACGTTGAAATTGAGAAGGCAGGTAAAAAACAAAAAAAGAAAAGTAAGGCGTATTCTACTGATTCCAGATATGAAGGAAAAATTGCAGAACAAACATGTCAAATTAAAATACAGGTGACTTCAGATAAACGACGTTACTTTGGTGAGTCATTACCCAGATTGGTAACTACATCACCAGAGAAATTTTGGAGAACACTTTCCCCAAAGTTCAGTGAATGTGAAATCTTTAATAATATAGGTAGAGAGATCAGTGATCCAGAGTCCTTTGCGAACCTTTTTATTGAACAATTTAAATCTGTTTACAGAAGAGAGATTGGTGGCTTGCCAACTCTTAGTGTCTCCTTACCCCCTATGTTAGATGCCATCTAAGACAGTGGTGTATTAAACATGTTATTAAAACATAGTACGAAAAAAATTGCCTGTTTCTGATGGCACCACTAACGTCTCTTTAAAAATATATGCAGAATGGGCCTTTAGGTATTTGTGCGTTATATTTCGTAAATAATTACGCGAGGGTTAACTACCACACGATTGGCCAACTGCCCGAATTAAACCAATACATAAAAAAGGAAACAAAAACCACGTTGCGAACTATCAACCAATTTTATGAACTTGGATCTCTTGCGAAATAATGGAGCATAAAATACACAATCATGTCCTTGAACTTGTTTATGAACCCAACTTCCTCACTAGGTATCAGCACGGATTCAGAAAAGGTTTCTCAATCTGCACACAGCTGGTTCAAACCGTACACAACGTTGCGAAATCCGTTAACCCGGGCAAACAAGCAGATGCTATTTTTGCGCATTTCTCCAAAGCCTTTGTCCTGCTTTAGGTGATTACTTATAGTTTTACGCAGAGCAATGTAATTCGATCAATGCTAGATGTTTCTGTGGACTAGAATAATTCCAATAGGTATATTGCAGGGATTACTTCTGGCAAGAACATTTGCTAAGTTCTGTGTTTTTGGTCTTTGTAATATACAATGTAGCCCATCGCTACGGATAAAAGACCAACTGGGCCAGAGCAGACGCGGCAAAAGTCGGCGATGTCATAGCAAGCTGCTTCTTTAACTTCAAGGGGGCCTTGCCGACTATCTTTCGTTCTTGCATCTTATCTGGGTTAACGTGAGAAGAAATCGCTTCTCACGTTAAAAATGGCTATTTAGTATTAGAGAAGGGTAATTTAGTATTACAGCTTAGTTAAATGTTCTTTTTCATGTCCCTTTAATGGAATGGCAATAGTGAATTGACATGTACGAGTGCACCTGTAGCATGACGCTATGCTTTGCTAGTCAGAAAAAAAAGAAACTTCATTTACTTTGCACTTCATTACCATCGTTACCATTTTAGCGGTACTTTAATACCCGGTATGTCATTATGTTTGCTGGGGCACTCCCTATTACCTGCAGCGAACTAGCACTTGCGACGACGAACCCCTCTGGCGGTCACGGAAAACATTGTTTATGGATAAGCATTGCGCAAACCTCGCATCTACCGCCTCATAATTTTGCGAAAGAAGGCTTATGCACATGCTTTATGTCCAGTCGGTTGCATGTGCACCTGCTGGCTTGTGGAGCGTAGCCGCCGCTACCTCCAGCCTGCCTAACTGCCCTAGCCTCCGCAGTAGTTAGCTCAACTTATCTGTCCAAATTCCAGGCATTCCTGCCGGACCGACATGCACGTTTCGTGGGAATAGCTGCTATGCAATGAAGTAACGATGAATAAAAGTGATTTGGTGATGATGAACTATTGAAGTCACTCATAAAGTAGCATTGAAATAAGCGGGAATTTGCATCAGTGCACATTTACAAAAAACAAACATTTGAAGATATTGTGGACAATCTTTCTGTATTGCTAAGGTAACTTATCATTCTTGCACCTTTTCTACATTTTTTAAATCGCAAAGTCCATTCAATATTCGGCCCGATTGTGCACTAATTTACTTCTTGTGTTGTGTATAGGGGTTTGAGCGCGTTTTCCCTGCTATATCTTAAAAACGCAATGTTTTTAGTTGCAATCCTTGTGAAATAATTTTATTCATAGTTTTTCTGTCAATCCCACAATTTCCCTGCATTGTAGTGGTGATAGAGCTGCCGCGGGAACTGTTCTCTTGGCATGTTTAGCCGGCAGTTCTTCCGCCGGAGCATCTCAGACATTTCTAAAAAAGGGTGTCACCAGACTTCCCAGCTCCGTGTCTCGAAGAAAGGCAAGCATTTAACGGTCGGTGCACTCCCTTCCTGATTATTGTGGGCCCTTCGGAGAACGCCACAACTTCATAGCTCACGTGTGTAAGACGTTTCTGTTGCAAACTTTGAGACAACGTCCTTGTTTTCTCGTCATATACTGCGGGCACAACCACATAAAGTGTTCCACATCGCCGATCTCACCAAATGATGCATAAAGTGGCGCAGCCGATCGTACAGCTTTAAAAAAACCAATCCTTGGTGTAAACAGAGCTGGTTATAATACGATACAGCGGGGTGCTTGAAGCGGTGTTTTGTCAAGATTCGGAAAATGATGGCGGATTGCGTCCTAAACCTTCTGCAAATTTATTAGAATTCTGAGTTAGAGATTGCCAGCTAACCACTCGCGAGGCAGGCCGCAATACAATCATTGTAGCGCTGACTTTGAGTCCGTGAGAATGGGGACATGTTTTGCGGAATAGACCCTTAGTTTTTGCAAAGCGGGGATGATTACAGCACTCTCTAAAGTTGTGGACGAAACAGAGGTGTCCATAATGATTATTGAATGTTATTGGCGCAGGTGCGAGGTGTGGCCAAACAGCGCCAAGGCAGAACAAGTGGTCCAGCCGACTAGACTGTGACACGTCAAGGGAAAGTATAAAAATGTCGAAAGAGTCAATCACAACAAACATTGCTTGAGCAGTTGGAAAAGCGTGTTTCGCCGGTAGCTTGAGTGCACTGATACTGCAAGCAATACCTTCAAGAGTACATAGCGGGTCTGAACGACTCCGTTCAGGCCATTTAATCCATAACAGTTGGACGGTGTTCAGCGCCACATGAAAGTGGAAGCGCGTTCTTGCTCACAGTCGCTGGAGAAGCACATCGCCCGTGGAGGACTCATCAAGCCTTAACAGATGGACAAACTAGGCATGGGATGCCATAGATGGAGCGGAAATGACTCAGCTCCATGATCTTCTTATTTGGAGCCGTCTACGGAATACGCATCCCCAAACAGTAATTTTCTATGTACTGCGTCCAATCGCCCGATTATGGTTTTTATGGTGATATGGCAGAGAATGCGGTTGTTATAATTGCAGCAGTGAGTTTCAGCATGTACGTGTGGCTAATGCCGTTGAGCCGCTGAACTGATCCGACCACGACACTTTAAATTGAATATCGACAGAATAGATTTTTGCCATTGGTGACACGTAGGGAACCGAACACTAATTGCCGGTAGAATCGTGTTGCCTCTAACATTTCACGTCAAGCGCGTTGACCTCCGTCTCACTCCTGAAGAAAATTATGAAGGCTTACTTTTTCGCTCCTAGGGACAGGCCAAGCACGGATAAGTGCGTTAACAAATGGAGATTGCACCTTGGGTTGTCTCTGCAAAACGTTCGTGCTGGTACTCCGAGATCCAAATGCAAACGTGGTACGCGTCAATAGACATCTTAGCTGACGTCATACTTCTTTTTAGTTCCACAGGAAACTCAACCTTCTGGTTCCATCATGGGAGACGCCTACACCATGAGCACCATGAGAGCCCCAAAGCTCTCGTGGTCTGGTGGACCTTGAACAAAGCTGATTTCCTCCCTTCTTTCGAGAGGAAGGCTGTCCATGCCGTACTATCATTTTTGTTCGTATTTTGTAGGCCATGAAGTCGCAGTGCTAAGTGCTTATGTAATTTATTGTTGTGAATTACTCTATTGCACTACTAACTTCAGTATGAAACTGGCCCCGCATTCACAAAAAGCCCTTATGGTAAAATTCTTTGTTAGAGCTCTTTCTAGCTAATCCTGATACTGGACATATTATTAGCGAACGCGGTCAGCCAACGGCAGAGAGCAGTTGCGAAATAAAAGGCTTGTGAATTTGACCCCTGATCATTTTATATGTAACTGTGCACACTTTGTGCGACATCTTTAACACATATTTTCCGGGGAAAAGGCGCGAACGCTTAAAAAATGTCAAGTTGCAATAGGCCTTTTTCAACTAACGTATGGTTGGCTCCAATAAAACGAAACTGCAGGCGTGAGTATTTACCACGTTGTTAATGGACTTCAGCAGCCGCGTTATCCAACCAAAGGATTTGGCCATAACATTAAGCGTTCAAAGCACTATTGCAAACTATTACTACTTTAATGTGTGCACAGAAAGGCAAAAAAAAAATGGCGATTTCGATTAAATAACAAAGCGTTAAAAGCGAGAGCAAGATTTTGCGTCGCGCTGAAGCTCCTCGGACGGTTTTTCATAGGGTTTCTCGGCCTGTTTTTTTGGGACAGCCACACGCATGCAGTATTCAAGCTACTGCAACATGCGACGCGACGGGCGGACCCTGTCAACCTCTCTCGTCGGTGAGGAGCAGGGGGCGGGAGGGAGGGAGTGAACTATACAGAGTGACGCAATTTGGCCAAGACGTGTAGCGAGAAATTTCTATCGTTGCCTGCTTAGGTACAATCGTACGGCCGTGAAAAACTGTAAACACGCCTCGAGGCCAGCGTTTTACCTATAGTCTATGAGATCTAGTTTAATGTTTAATTAAGTCGCTACCGCCAGCAAAAATGTGTTCCTTGTCGCCGGTGTTAAATGCTGTCACGCTATCTGGCTGGTAGAAGGCAAGACAATTTCGCGGCTCATGGTTGCGTCTTGAGCTTAACAGCGTTTAAGGAAATAGCCGATCTGAATAATGACGACGAACCTTCGGTAATGCCTTGTTTTCAGGGTGCAATAAGAGGACAAGAATGCTGATTTTACCATCTCTTTCTTGGCGCGACGTAGAGATTATAGCAAGAGGAAAACTTAGATTGAAGCCGGCAGCCTATAGTTGCTGGCATTTTGAAATATCGTTCCAGCGCACAAATAAACACGGAAGAGCAGAGAAAGACAACAAGAACGCCGGACTTCAACTACACTTTATTCGCGAAAAACAGGGGTTTATGTACACAGGGGGTAGCGGGGGGGGGGGGGTGCACCCGACCTGTCCAAGATATTTCCTTGAACCAGACCACAAACATCAAAGCCGGCGACTACCAAATTAGGGCAAAAGTTACACATCACTCGCTGTATCCTCTTGCGCATCTCCCGCCCTACCTAGGTGTCGCGACCCACCTGTTTGCCCTGGGATAAATAAATTATTTTTCTCCCGAGCACAACAGAAGCAACACTGACACAGTAAGCTTTTTCATTAGAGATGCAAAGGGCTTCAAAAATTTTACGATTTTTCTGAGTCCTGAATCGGCGCAACACACGTATTTGTTCGAAAAACGCCTTGCATGCTGGCGTATGCCAGTAATGGTGAATGTGGTCGGCTAAATTACCAGCACCACTAAGTGAAGCAGCATTCCTGCGATGCTCAAACAAGCGTTCATTAAGACAGCGCCCAGATTGGTCAATATAGGATTTCCCACCGGCGAGGGTAATGATGTACACCACACTAGACTCACATTGAATGAGGGCTTTTGGTGTGCTTCATTATGCAGGCTGGCCTCTCCTTGGAATCGTTCACTAGGCGACACATTCGCCCCAGATTTTCCGGAGCTGAAAACTCGAAAGCTCCCAGAATGCTAGCTCCCAGAAACGGTGTCATCCACAGAATTATTTTCAAGTGGGTTCGCCTTACTGTCTCACCGACTACAATTTCTAAACTAAAATATGAGCTGGAAGGTAATTAGTTAAAACTTCATGAGGGACTTCTTGATAATTAAGGGTATATAAATTTTTATTTCTCGCGCAAGTAATGTACGCCTCTTTGAGTAGACCAGCTCAAGGAATAGAACCGGGCCATCTGCTATAAGTTATTTTCGAAAATTGTTTAACATATTCGCAGAAACACGAGATATTTAGTCTCTTTCGCTATTATAAAGCAAGTGAAACAATATATAAAGAAGCGGATGCTACTAATGCTAAGTTCAGTTAAATGCCAATCAATGCAGCGATTCTCATAAGTTGGATTTGCATTTTTTACGTGCGAGCAACAAGAGCGCTCAGCGTTTTTAACGGAATGTGGCCTCACATGAAGGCTCTAAGCATGCATGACAGACGGATGCGTATTGTTACGTAGGTGATGTGTTTGTGCAGAACATGTATAGATATTGCACGTCTACATGATAGTTCAATGTACACTTTCATCATCATCGTTACTGCTTCTCTCTCCTTTTATCTACACTTCTTCCTTTCCCCTTTGCAGAGTATTAGGCCAGAGGCAAAGCTCCTACGTCGGCCTCACTCCTTTTTTTTACATTAAAATGTTTTATCTATCTCTTTCTCTCTAAGCTCAACAACAATGGTGGAAGACGCTTTATGCCGTCTTTCGGGTCCGTTTGCATCAGGGTGCATGAAAATTGTATTTTGACGCTAAAGAAAAAAAAAACACCCCAAGTGCACGTACGACGATTTTATTTGTTCATGCCGATCTGCTAATTAAAGCGCGAAACTTGACAGTATTTACGTCTCCTTGGAAACGATGGAATGCCGCAACGGACGAAAGGTGTTGGTGCAGCGTTCAATATACCGGAAAATTTCTTTCTGCGCGTCTGTATACACTTGCCGCGTCACATGGCGCCTATAAGCAGTGCAGATATAATAAGCCGTCTGTCACGGCGCAGACTACAGCCCACAAAACACAACCGCAACGCGAGTAGTGCAATGCTTCGGGTTTCCTTTTTACCATCTAAAGACGGGTGAGCGACCCATCCGTATTGACGTATCGACCAACGCATTGTCGTGGGTTAGTCTTAGGAGGCTCCATCGACGTGTGTCCTACCCGCCTGCCAGGCGTCACACTTCACGCATACAGTTCGGTCGTTGGTTCTGGCTTGTTCTACTGCGTGCCTATTGACTTCTCGCGGAGCGGTCGAGGATGGAACGAGTTTCGCAAGACGTAAGCGCCCCTGTGGCCGACGCTCCCACCTCACCAACTCAAATTCATTGGCTTCTCCAGTGGACGCCGCTGTCTTGCAAACAAGCCCAACTTGTTTTCGTCCGCTGAACCTCGAAATTATGTTGTCTATTATTTTGAAACACGTGTGAATCGTAAATGCGTAAATAGACTGGTTCAGGCAGCACTAGAGAGGGGTTTTCAGGCGTTTTCTGGCATTTTCATCCTGTGTCACTGTTTTACTGAGAACCTTGTAAGCGTTTTCGTATCTGCGTCTTTTTTCCTTACTACATCCAGCTCTGTGTTCTGTATCTTCGTAAACGTACTTGGAAAAAAAGTCGCAGGCTTGCGCACCACACACAGCACACACAGCACAGCACAAGCTGGTGGAGCGGCTCAAGAGTAGCTCCAATTTGGGCACCACGCACAACAGGGTCCTAGTGGCAGTTTGTTCGCCTCGTTTTGACGAGAACGATCTGAACTGTCGGCCCGGCGTCGACGGCGAGCTGCAGCTTGTAATGCTCTCTGCACAGCAGTCTGCTGAGCCCGATCAAGCCTTACAACTGCCACTTACATGTCGGGCACGCTGTGTTTGCAGGCGCCTTAACTAGATGGCGCGACCATACTGGCGGAGACTCGGATCGTCTGCGCCTGCTTTAAAGGGTATTTTCCGCGGCCCGATAGCAAACGCTTGTGTGGCTCAGTGGTAGAGCATCTGCCTCCCACAAAGCGGGCGCGGGTTCGATCCCGGCGGGAACCGGGTACTTTTCGCATTTCCAGCGATAGCGGTTACGTTCGCCCGACGTCGTCGTTGGCGGCGGCGGCAGTGGCGGCGGACACCATCATGAACCGAAATGGCTATATGAATGAGCCCATAACAGCTTACTCTGTAAAATAACTTTAGCCAACAAAGACAAGAGGAAGACGTAGTGCCTAGGACACCTGTTGTCCTAGATTTACTAGATAGTCATCATAATCGAAACGTGCCCTAAATCGCTTAGGTTCCTAAATAAAAATAAAGTGACGCTTGTGTAGGTTCACCAACAGTGACTTTGCATGAAAAAGAATTATTCATGTTGAATCTGCGTACCACTTAACTTGCTATTTCTTTGACTTTTCGTTTTGACGCGATAGCGTTTAGGGCACCGTGTCGCAGAAAATCCGGCGTCGGCAACCGGCGTGTGATCGCGACGGGCGGAGAAAATGATCCAACCACATCGACCGCGCAGGCCCTCCACGTGGTGCAAGGTTTTTGGTGGACAAAAATTGGATTTCTCACAGTGAAATCCGCCAGAAAATGATAAAGTACGACTTTACCATTCGGCATCGTATTCGCCGTCAGATTGTTTACCAATCGGCGTCGGATTGTAATTTGAATGTACGAGAAAACCTATATCTGCTACGAGGAAACTCAAACACAAACCCCTTTTCCAGCATTTCTACCAGACCTGCGCGCGTCTGGACAATAGCAAGCAATTAATGAAATAATAAAGAAGTGCTAGGGCCTTCATATTGCCCGTGAAAATTGTCTTTCCAGCAATGCATTTTAGGTGAAAAGTGAAGCCGACTTTAAAGGGATCAACTTAAGCTTGGTTTTTGTAAGCTGGCTTTCCGACGTTCATTGTTGCTGTGAATGAAGCCTACTTGCCCTATGCGAACGGGTCCCGATAACGCTATCGTGTTCTACTCTTAAAAGCGAAGCTTAAGCGTCCTCCAATTTTTATTGCCATTCATGACTTTTGCCCACGACCGAGTCAATTATTACACAAAGCAGTTAATAAAGTGTACTTGGATTTGCTCATTTCGTTCAACCTTGAGCGAAGGGCGACATGCAGACTTTACAGGTGCCATATATAATGTACACTCTCGAACAGAAGTTTTTAAAAAGACCACTGGCTCAGCGAATTTTTTTGTGGCGAGAAATGTATACATCGTTGACAATGAGGGCAATATCAGATCGACAATGGCAGTAGCCAGATGACCACAACAAGGCGGCTCTTTGCTGACAGCAAATATACCTGTGATTGTGTGAGCAATGCCGAGGACGATTGCAGCGCTGAAAGCTGTGCTTCGCTTGGCTTTGAACAAAGCCATTTTTGATAGTTACTGCAGCTTTATGTCCCCAGTAATCTCTCTAATAATCTTATTTCATCAATGGGAAAGTTTTAAACTGCGCATTTGAGGCTTTATACCTCAGCGTAACAATTTGTTCAGAGCTATTGTAATAGTATATTGTGCTAGGCGTCACAGCAGTCCCGTTACGAATGCCGCCTCAGGAATATCTCGTTATCTTATGGTGGTGACTAGTACTCTAGTCACCACCATAAGACCTAGAAGCGTTGCGCATTCAGTGAATTTCCTATACGCCATGTTGCAAAGGTCCCTACTGCGTTTTGAGCCAAATAACGAAGTTACCTGTGAGATTGCCCTGGTCATACCTATGCCCTCGTGTATGCACCGACAAAGTGATATCCTTCGCGTCGGTTGTCTCAAACAGCATAACCAGGCCCCTGAAGCTGCACCCTAACCAAACGTGCGCCCGTATTTTTGCCAGGGCGTTAGCCCTATGAGGCTGAAATAGACCAAGCATTTAATTAGAAAACACCGTTGAGTCAAAGGCAAGGTGTCAGTTATTTCATGTCATGGTGGGCACTGTAATCCCTGAATCTTCGATATGTCATGCAAGTAAATATAAATACACATTTTTATGCGACATTATTTCCACAATAAATAGGGTTTCTTCATACGCCGTGATAAAAACAAGTAATCTAGAGTTGAATTCAAAACAAGATTGGTGAAATTTTTACTTCAGGTTTTCAGTAAACATCTTTCATTACTGCCCACTAAGAAGGAAGTGTTTTGCTTTCTTTTACCAAGCATTGGCCGTTGCTGGCATCAAGATCCGATATCAGTCATGACTTATAGCCTTGGTGAAAGGTTTTCTGCCACGCAAGTTATATCCTTTGGAAGTAGCAGCGCGAATAGTTAGGCGAAATGTAAATTGGAGAGGGGGGGTGTTTATTTGGTACGCATTGCATGGAAATTTGACACAATATGCAAAGACCACACGACACAGCACTCGTGAACTGGCGTATGCTTTTGCCTCCTTGTGTGAAAATAAAATTTCCAGAATTTCTGTTCCTTGGTGCCCAACTAGAGGATGTGGAGAGTTCTTTTACGAGCGACGAGCGTTTCTTTTGGTTCCAGAATACACATGCCTGTTCTAAAAATATTTTGCGCCGTCGTAAATATGGCATCGACGGGTAACCCCTTAAAATTTTAAGCTTTGCACATCAAGCCACGTCTCTCACACTTTTCTGCATTTTGTGTACCTACGTCCACGATGTAACAGGTGTGCCCGGCCATGCACTGAAATATGTGTACTCTCCTCAACGGCCGCATATACTGTTCCTGCGGCGGTATCGATCTTGCAAGGCAACTTTTGCTTTAATTCCATTTCATTTTTTGTCTCGTCATCCACCACACAGTGTTCCTGTTTTCCGCTGACCAAAGCCACGATGCGCAAACGTAATCTATAAACTCTCCGATGGAAAACCGACAAATACAGTGTCAGCTCCCCTCTCTAGCGTACTTGCATCATCGTCATCCCCAGCACCTATTATCCCTTGTAAGACACTTTGCTTGCATTACGTTAGGTACAAACAAATTTATGCGTCTGTAACACAGAAGTCACACAACTCTAAAAATAAATGAAACGATAACGAGACTGAGAAAGAAGAGATATGAAAGACGGATGGAATAATAGGAACAACTGTCCAATTGCATACTTTGTACTGTAGGCAACAGCAAATGGCAAAGAACTTTAGCAGGAAAGAAGAGAATATATTAAAATAAATTGGGTGTTTATTCGACAGTATGGGGGCCGTGCGAAAGAACGCAGTTGTTGGTTGTTGCCATATGCTTTTATCGTGTTTGTGTGGACGTTAGCCTTACGGAATCCAAATGAGGCCTCAGATAGTGCGTTTTCGACACTTGTGCAGCCATTGCAATTCTCCACTCGGCAGCGGGATTTCTGCTTTCAACCAGCGCCCACCTTGCTTACTCTATCCTCCTTGTATTCGCGTCTGCAATTTGAAGACTACCCCAGTGCATACTTGCAGTCGCGGCGTTTCTTCGTAAACATGCGCATTGCAGATAAGACAATGAACCGTTGCGTTCTTCTCCCGAATCGTCGTTTGCATCTTCGCCCATTTGCCTGCTGCTACCGGCCGGGCAGGTGCATTACCTTCCGCTCGGTATTCCCCCAGCGACGCTCGGCGGGCTTGCATTCCCGGGGCGCCACTTTTCCGCAGGTGCCTCGCGCACTGCGGTGCTGCATATAAAAAAGAATGGCGGCACTCTAGTTGATGGCACATCTACATCCGCGTTTCCTCCTCATCCGCTTAGCAGTCCGTCTCAGGACTTGCGAGCAACGAGAGACACGTGAAAAAACACAAAGAAACCAAAACAACAGGAACAAGAGACAGGTACGCTCCGGCGTCGTTCGCACTAAATGGTTGCAAGGAATTCGGAATAACTGAGGCTATCATTAATGGACGGGAAGCCGAGAGTTTTCGGACATTCGAAAGTTTTGGCGCACGCGTATGTAAGGAAGCACGCCTGATGCATTCCCTGCTCTGTAAACATATATTGTGCGCCGCAGATCAGTAAAACTGATATGGTTGCGCTAGTATAAGAATACCGCCATTCATTTCCGTGTCTGCAATTACTATCACCTAATGCGCCTATGCTTTGCAATGGAACGCAGCGAATTGCCGAAAGTACACATGCAATCACTTTAAATGCTTCCGGAAAGTCTTTGCTTATACACTACTGCTTTGCGGACGTTAGGTTTTAATCCTAGTCATTAGCGCTGTAAATGCGGACTCGATGGAATTGTAAATACGAGACTGAATATTTGATTTTGCTTATGGTTCAGCCTGATAAGTATGGCTTATATTATTAGCAGAGGCAGTCGCAATTGTAACCAGTAAGTTTTCGTTGGAACCTCCTAGAGAAATAGTAAAGTACGGCAAAGTGCGCACTTCGTTTGCAGAAACTTAGTCAATCTCCATCAGCTCAGGCAGCCCTTGCTTGGAAAACAGGAATTAAACTGGGATAAACAGCAATCTGACTTAGAGCTCATTTCACTCCGAGAGCGTTCAGCGGCAGTTTTCTTGCAAAGATTGCTTCACGTAATAGTGGCAAAACCAACTTTTCTGATACCACAACTACACAAGATGTAGTTTCCTCGTGTCATTAACATATATGAATGTAAACGTTGTATAGAAGAAAAAAAAACAAAAAACAAACGACTCATGCAGAGTTATTTACTTAGGAAAATGTAACATTCTTATCGTAATACGGAGGCATGCCGGAGATTTTTCATTTGGCTATGTGATAGAGAAAGAACACCGACGTATCTATAACTTCCATGCTAGGTACTAAGCTAGGTATTACGCGTCAACGTGGATAGTATCACGCCAATTGGACTGGATCGACCTTATACAACTGCCAAAACTTGTCAGATGGGCGCAGAGCACAAAGAGTTCTGCTGTAGCTTAACTGCTTGTTCGAACGTAAAAGCTTAGCCTTGGCCGGCCATTATTATTTAACATATTTACGATTATAGAATCCTCGGTTCTAGTTTGTGCAGGCAGGAGAAAGCTTATATCTTTTGTTGTCGTGTTATAGTTGACCTTCGCAGTGGATAGGGAAGTTATCGGGTCTCCGTTGATCAGTAATTTGTTTGTTCCTAAAGTTTCCTGAACTGAGTTTTGCAGCTATTCCTAATCGCATTGAAAAACATGCATGAGCAACGAAAGCATCTTCTCAAGCTTGTCACCTTTGCTGAGAGTTAACCAGTGGTAAACTATTCTTTTTCAGAGCAATGGCTTCGGAATAAAAAAGCCAAGGCAAGACAGAGCGCTGACTATGAACTCCTGTTAATTTTTAGTTTGTGCAAAATTCATATACCGTAATCACAGTGGGAAATGACAAAATATTAAAACACCGCTTTCTTGACAGTTGGCTCCTCTGTCTTCTCTAGGCTATTCTGTTGCGGCGTTATTGCGCTACAAAATAGAACGGCGCCCAACCAACATTCCCTGGAGTATATTCTGGCAAAACAATCTCGCTTTCTTACAAACACTTGCCCATTGTTTACTCTATAGGCGCTTTCCCATCAGGAGGGTCTCGGCTGGCCGCTCTCTAATTGCCGGGACAGACGCGCGAGGAAATTGGGGCAGAGATCACCAAGCGACAAGTAAATGTCTAAGTTGCTCAAAAGCAAGCAAACTCCTGAGACAACACACATGGCAGCTCAATAACAAAGGAACCGGGTGAACGGCTTACGCACGTTAACTCGCAGTCCAATGCAGCCCCAGGGAGCTGGGGTTAATTGGTGCGTCTCACGTGGTGCGCGCTTGGGTTCCAGCTGGCCGGCGTAGTGGTCTCAGCCGCCTAGCAAGATTAGATGTACGAGGGAGCAAGATAAGATGCGACGATATACGTGTAGGCGCACGTATTTTGCGACGCTGCAGAACATAGAAGGGTTCATTCCCCAAATGCGTTCGAGCATGGGTATTTCGGTGAGCTTATACTTTGACAAGCGCGTCTGTTCGCTTGCTGCTGTGTTGTACCCTGTGCTTGTTGTCGCTTGGGGACATCGTCACATCCGAATGCATTGTTTCTCTGGCGCCTGCTTGGGAGTGTATCAAGAGTAATATGGCCGAGTACGAACTTGCACAACATGAACGTCTTAGACGTACGAGTTCTCGGTCTGATGGGGTTTCAGTTCGGACGAGAATATGTTTGCGCTGTTGACGTCCACGATCGGCTAAGCTTATCCGCATTTAATCGAATATATGGCTTTCGTTCATATGTACGCGTAAACAGACACGGGTCTCGGAGGGATACTGTGCCATCAGGGTAGGCTGGAAAGGCGGACAATACGAGAGATGCGTTCTGTTTCGAGTGACGCTTGCAAGCAATATGAGCATAAACGCGGTGATGCGAAACTTGACGACAATTTCACAGCCTTGAAATAGAAAAAGAAAGTAAATGCAGCAAGCATAGGGCTATAAATTTTCATTCCGAAACAAAAAAGCAAGGCTCAAGTTGCACTAACTCCAAGAAATTACCATTGTTTATTGTGTCCTTCAGGAATTCTAAGGAATATTGTGAATAATAATTGATCTAGAGGGAACAAAAGAGATGCTCATATAAACGCAACACGGTTCACGTAGCAGTTTCAGGGTGTATTTAGAAATATTCGCTCCACCTCGTTCCAAGAAGACAGTTGCTGTATTTTAAAACTTTTAGTTCAAATACAGGAGTGCGAAATCTGGATAAGAACAACGCGCTATATATATATATATATATATATATATATATATATATATATATATAGAGAGAGAGAGAGAGAGAGAGAGATAGGGAGAACGGTTGAGGGAATAGAAATTGCGAGGCGATTTCACATCTACTGGTACTAAGCACTGTGATCACTTATTCAGCAGTGTAAAAGGAGGTCTGAAAATTAGTATCGTAATATGTTACGGGAGTTGCTTCTATAGCCATCCGAAATTCTTATCATGAGCTTTGAAGACTTTAATTACAGTGGTAACAAGAAATCATACTGACAAAACAAATTTTGAAATGGTCAAGTTGAAGCCGAGCATTTGCTGTGTAAACGACAGTGGTAATCCCCCAGTCAGGATTTGGTAATGCCTGCCGTATGCACTCCAGACGTAGTTGATTCTTCGATAAATTGTCTTCTCATCATCAGGGTCTCTGCGAGTAATTGACACACAAACTATTCACACTCAACATTAAAGCGAGTGCTCGTTTTGCCTGCTTGCACCGGTTCTTCTGGTCGAGGGGTTCAGCGTCGGACCACCAGGCGAGCAGTGATGTCATAGTGAGTGGGAACTGCGCGTGCTAGAGTCACAGACAGCATGAACATCGGTGCCACTAGGAGCGAAGTAGCATGAAAAAAGAAGCGTGAAAAGAAACTGAGGACGCCACGCAACAAACTTCATAAGGTATTCGTGGCTGTCATGCCATCGTCATAATTCCGCTGTAGTCCTTCCAACATAGTCATTCTATTGTCGGTTTCTGGTTTCGTATTCTACGTCGCCGTCATGCCATCATCGCTGCCGTATTCTTGTTGATGTGTACACGAACATGCTCATATCACACACAATGTGACATCTGAGCAAGTTTATACCACGAAGCTATCGACTGGCTTAGGCAATTATCTCATGATAGTACCTGCCTAAGTTTTTTGCTTCGGCACGACGGGTTCAGCTAATGCTGATACTACGGGGAGCAGTTTCGCCAATATGAGGCATCTGGCTACCGAATGTTTCGCGCCTTTAATCATTATTATTATCAGCAACAACAAAATAAGAGCTTAATATACTAAGCATACTTTGTACCTGCAAGTGCTGCCTCTATTGCTTCGTGGTTTACACATGTAAACAATTGGTGTAAAGCACTTTATGTATTCACCTTCATAAGCAACCGTTCGTAAAACAGAGGTAATATGTAACTGTAAAGCATTTTATTTACTTCCGGATAAGAACGTGACAGATAAATGTTGCTTATCATTAACCTCAAAACACTTAGAATTAAACACGGTACAATTTTTTGAAGGCAGTGAGAACTATAGCGGCGAAAAGTGTGACGACACTTTTAGGCAGTGGACAGAGAAGCGAAGATTTCGGCTGTAGTCCAGGCCAAGGCCAGATTCCTTGTCGAAGCGCTGGTTCCAGCTTATAATTTCCGCTGTTCACTCAATGCTCATCACTTGTATACAATCTATACCGTCCGTGAACCCTAACCCCGGTATTCATAGACCGCACTCGATTGGATGTTCTTCCTGGACTCCGCCGTCGTATAAGACACCGTACCTTCGTGTGGAGCATAGCGTTTCTCTTGGGCTTAAGAACATACCATGCTTCAATAGAAGTCCTCTGTGATTCTCTCGAATGTCCGATGCATTGGCGTTCCAGTTACTTTCATGCTTCAATGCATAAACAGGGTTTCATTTATAAAGTGACTGGATCACCAGCGCATTTTTAACTTAAGTTTGATGGCGCCAATATCGAAACCGATTCCGTCCTCAGAATTCGTTCTAAGTCGATATGCCTTGCCGACTCACTAGGAACAACTCAGAGATTCAAATATTTGCCTTATATTCAAAAACGTTCATTAGCACTATTATGTTATTCTGGCATTTTTCGTCTGAAAGAACATTTGGATGTATCACTGAGTATTTTATATGAAATGTTAGAATTGTGCAATCTGCCTTAAGCAATTTCTAAAAATTTGGCAGAGCTAAGAAAACGCGCTACAGCTTAGAGCGGCTGCAATGAAAACAACGATTTACAGCCACTTCGTTTGTATAGTCGCTTGAACGTTTTACGCGCTATTTGCCATTTTGGATCAGTTTCCCGCGCAAAAACTTGCAAGCAGTCTGCGAGTAAATACTGCAATAGGAAATGTAGACTGGCGCCTGCATGCCTATGTTTACTTTCCAGTACCAAAAATACCATGGTTGTTAAGGCACAGATTTAAGGTTTCCGCCTAATATTGCCCATTAAAATTCTTGGACGACAATGAGAGTGTAAGCGCATGATATAAACCACGGCGTGTGCCCTTCGCTGAGACAGGAAACGTCGAGCATTGCTTGAGTTTCTAAATGCCGATGGCCGCCGTAAGATATGCGGCCAGGCCTCATCAGTTGACTTCAAGTGAGTCGTGAACGGCAGGCGCCGCTTTATCGCCGCGGCCGAACTCTGTGATCATTTGAACCAGCGCTATTATGGAGCGCCTCCTAAGCCTAATGACCTCTGGTGTGGGGAGACAAATGCGCTCACTGTAACGTCGTGCGTCCAGAGATACATCTTTATGATTGTGTCGCGGGCTCGAGATAATTGCATAGGGATTGTTGTGCACAATACCAGTAATCTTCCAGGGGTAATCTGAAGTAATTGACTCGGGGTTTAGTACGTCCCTAGAGTGAATGGTGTTGCCCTTCTCGAAAGCCGTTTCCATTGTCGATCGAGATCGTTGTTTCCTTGTAGCGAGGAGCGAAGTCCAATTTGTTGCGCCATTCTCCAAAGCGGAGTAACATTAGCAAGTCGGGGCTGACGATATTCGTTTTCCCAGAATGTGCTTCCATTTTCTCCCTGCCGCCTATTCAGAGATTGAGAGATTTAGCAGGGAAGCCTCTTTTTTATCAGCCGGGAATGTGTTGTGCTTCCCAGGCGTGTACGGTTTCATTCGGGAACGCAGTGTGGTACTTTACAACTTATTCGTAGTAGCGTTTTTTATCATTTGAATGTTGCACAGCATAGCTCTCCGGCTGTTTGTTTTTGTGTATTCCACTCAGGATCGACTTTGTGCTGGGATATCATCTGCAAAACAAACCGTTCTAGAATGCGGACCTCGTAGGCCGTCGCAGCCGAAAATTATGGCGTGCGCTTTTTTTACACACTATATATATATTTCAAGAAGTTCATGAGTACAGCGAAAGTGGTGTTTTTACAGAGCAGATGCTTTGCGGCAAGGAACGTAGGCTTGAGCACCCTAATTAACAAAAAATGGAAATTGCATTTTGATCAGAGTCGTGTCTTGGAAAGTTGTTGAATGGAACATTTGTCGGCATTCACAATAATTGGCATTCCTCATTCAAATAAAACTCTAACTCGCATTTCATACGAGATATTAATAATCAAATTTCAGCGCTCACTAATGGCAATATCCAAAGCGAGTGAGCAGGAAAAGCTGAAAAGGAAGCCACATCATATTAGATAGAAACTCCTCGTGACTTAAGGTGCAACGAAGTTTGAAGCACAACCTCCCGGCCAGTCAAACCAGGTACTGGTATACAGCAGGAAAAAAAAGTGGAAAGCGGTGTACTAATTCTGAACACCTGGAGAGCTCTGATATATTTGACTCGAGAGCTTGACGGCCATAGCTAGTACCTTAAGCAATTTTCGCGCCGTTTTCTTTTTTTGTCGTCTATGGCAGCCTTTAAAATAGTTATTTGCTGGAAAAAAATCCCTTAAAAAGGATACTTCTCCTTTCGCCGTCAAAGATTCGATCCTATACATCCTTGGACAAGCCTGCCCATGTATGATACCATAGACAGGCTTGTCATATGGGATCCCATGGATCTCATATGACAAGCCAACTATCTCTAATGGTGGAAACAATTTTCCTGTGTAGATTATTAGCTCTTTGTTTGCTAAAGGCTCGCAGTGTCCGAATTTAAATGTGCTGGCATGACAAGATCACTCCTGCATGAAGCCTTGTGGGAGTCCCTTTAAGTGCACACGTAACCGAAAATATTGTTACAGGGAGACAGCATGGTAAGAATGTTAGCTGGTTATTTATTAAACTTGTCGAACGTTACGCATAATGATGATGAACCAAGTCCGTGCGAATAATTCTACATCGTCGCCTTTGAAGCTGTGCTGAAATTTTTTTGGCGACAGGCCGTGACAATGCAATACCGGGCCTTTCACTACGGCGTCTCTCGTGTCATGGCTGTAGCTTTGAGACGTAAAAGCCGATAAATAAGTGAATGCGCACGTTGACAAAATCAAAGATCACTATAATAGGGTCACATTTCTGCATAAACATTCAGAAGCATAAAAAGAAGTAAAAGAAAAAAATGGCCAAGCTTGCACATGCATAGTGCTCAGAAAACAATCGAGACCAACAAAAACGGTGCCGCAAACTGTTGTAAATCAGCAGTACGAGGCATCCCTAAAGCTTTAATTGCCGCAACGGAAATGAGATGAAAGAGACACTTCAAATTATTTTATTATGACTGATTGAAGGACTGTAGGGGGTAAGGAATTTTACTCTGCTATTGTTCTAGGAAATTATGTATATTTATTGTATGTTTTTCGTGCTGTGACTGGTTCCATTTGTTCTTCATGGGAACTTCTTACATTGCGAGAGGAACGTAGTTTTAGGTAGAGGTCCACAATCAAATTAAAAGAATTTCGCTGTAGTTGATACAAGAATTTCAGTCTCGCGATTCTTCTATGTTCAGCTATCTCAGGAAGTTGAAGACCATTTAGCATATTAGTGAGAGAACCTCTGCGTTTGTATTTCCATAATATCAATCGAGCCGATCATCGCTGTACTTTTGCAATCTTGTCTATGAGACGTTTTTGATGTGGATGCCACATCGCGCTTACCACTCATGCCGTGGTCAACTTCGCCTTTAGAGTAGGCGGCCACAATTTTCTCTCAGCTTTTGAGGAAGCATCGTTAATGCATGTAATCAAGTTTAGATCTGGAAATATTGTCACGCCAAAGTATTTAAAGAGTTAACTTGTGTTATATGGTATCCGTCAATGTCACAGTGAAATGCTAACATGTTTTTAGTTCTCTTAGTGAGCCGCATGTATGATGTCTTGCTAAAGTTTATTTTTATGTTAGTTTTCACGCACCAGGTCGCAACTGAATGCCGCGCAGAATTTACTGCGATTTCGTTTAGGCAACAGCTTACATCTGAGTAAATTAGACAATCATTCGCAAAGAAACGTATGGGGGTATTATTAGGAGGAATGGTGTCTAAGAATCACTTATGCAGCGCAAAAACAGAACTGTACCCACTAAGGAGCCCCGAGGGACGCCTGAAGTTACACACAGAATAGTTGATTTTGTATTGTCCACTTCCATGAATTGTGTTCTGTTAGGTACATTTTTATCGATCCCAGAATATTTAGGTTAATTCCTAAATATAAAAGTTTTACGATTAGTCCTGCGTTAGGAACACGATCGAATGCCTTAGACATGTAACGGCAAATTGCGATAATTAGTCCTGTTTCGTTAAATGATTTTGCAAAGTCGTAGCGCTGTCAAACACAATTCCTACAAACCGAATTTGTAAAACTAAACCTGAGACGGTAGCCTGCGATATCAGGGACGGTATTTATGTGCTCTAGAAGTCTCCGATTGAAACATCGAGCCGTCTCAAACATTGCGGCCCACTGTTAAAGAGAACAATCTAGCATGTTACTAACCCTTTGCTTGCGCCCTAGCTGCAAGTCCCGGCTGAGGCTATATCAATGAACTGCGCAGGTACGTAGAACGGTTCCATCACTGCCAACAACATGTCTCTGGGAAAGATGGGTCGTATACACTACACCTACAATTGCCAGAGGTAAAACTGTGCACGCCCTGGACACTAACACGTTCCTTTTAAGATTGATCCGCACTGTACTTGTTGAGACAGGACAGCAGGGGCGAAATTAACAACACCCATGTTACATGGCACGAAGCATCATCTGTGTTCCGTTTCGCTGACATACAAAGCCTGTCGGTTACAGTGTCTGAACATACTGAGGACAGTTTGTTGGGTATCGAGTACGGGTCTTTACATTGGTGCTATTGCGAAAACATATTGCAATAAAATCTTTTGGAAGGCAGCACTCCGTCTTCTGTCCTCCATATTCATCCAACTGTTATCGTTGTTTTATTGTAATATGGATTGTCAACATGCTCATTCTTCTATTCTGTCAAGGGTTTTCTTGTGATGGCCGGGTGTTTACCATGTGCGTGGTGGTGGCCTCGTGAAGACGTATTAATTAATTATTGATATTCTGTGCTCTTACGTGCCACAACCACAACATGATTATGAGGCACCCCGTAGCAGGGAGCTCCAGATGTTTTGACCACTTGGGGTTCTTCAGCGTGCTACCAATGCACTGTATGATACACAAGCGTTTTTGCCTTCCGTCGCCATCGAAACGGGCCTGCACCGGCAGAGATCGAACCCAGGACTGAATAGGTATGCGTATTGGGATAAATTCTAGAAGTTAACGTAGGTTTTCGTGCCGTAGCAAGCGATTGACAGACACAGCGGTAATGTGCCGGTATTGCTTCGGATGCCAGAAAGGGTACTTATAAATAAACAAGCACCATCTTTATGAATAACTAATGCCAAGGAAAGGTTTCGATGAAATTCGAACAAAGTGTGTTCGGGGCTAGTGGTATATAAACCCGAAAGCGATTTTTATGCTACCAGGCAAGTTGAAACAGTCGCTAGGTTGCTGAAAAACATTTCTTCGGAATATAAACGCTGTGAGAATTGTCGAACGTCCATACACAAAAGCTCTGTCATTGCCAGTTTCGTGGTTACCATGGCAGTGCCGTGAGGTTTCTGGTGGTCATGGTACTTGGTCGCCAAAGTCTGCACAACATAAACCGTTCTTTACAAAAGCTATATTATAGAGCAAGAATACCAGGTCTACTGTTAAGAAATGTACTGTGGTAACGTTGTCTTACAAATTTAAATACTAGTATTTCAGTATTACTGGCCACTTCCACTGACAGCACTTCACAATGACGTTTTGGAGAGCGCGCGCATATGTTCTATATTCTACAATCTGTCTCCCTGTGGTAACATTGCCAACACCGAAATGGTGCACAAAAGTGGTCGGTGGAATGAAATACCCTCTT
Organism: Dermacentor silvarum; assembly: GCF_013339745.2. Lineage (NCBI taxonomy): Eukaryota > Metazoa > Arthropoda > Arachnida > Ixodida > Ixodidae > Dermacentor > Dermacentor silvarum. The sequence continues at coordinate 78,310,687 of NC_051162.1, read as the reverse complement.
AAGGAGAAGAATGGTTTCCATATCTGAACAGTGTCGAACGTAGGGCTGAATTATCTTTCGCAACGTGACGTGGAATTCAAAATCCGAAGGCCCTAGGAGCTTCTTTTATTATTTTATTCATTGTTTGCTGTTGCCCCAAAGCGCGCGCGTGTCGAAAATTTAGAAAGGCTCGGTTTTCAACATCCCCTCAATGTTTCCTAGAACCAAAGGACAGCGAAACACCATCAGACTTGGAGCACGCTTAAGCTTCGCCTTTAAGAGTGGAACGCGATAGCATTCAAAGATCCCTAGCTGCTTATCAGGCTTTTTTCGCGTATATTGAAATTACAATCCGACTGTGCACTGCTTTGGAGTCACCAATCCCCAAGATACAAAATTATTTCGATTCTGCCAAATGTGGACGCCCACCAACGACTGCGTCTCAGCAGCAGCGAGCTCCATTAGTCTTGGAACGAGGGCGTTTTCTTTTCTAGGCCCGGATTCACAAGTGTTATGATCGCTTTCAGAGATAGTTTCGATAGCTATGAAAAACTTTGGTGGCTCCCCTTATTACGTGGACGGTCATCAGGAGTCACTTAGTTGCCAGTGTTGGGTTGGTTATATTCGGTTTATATATATAGGACAGTAGTTAGTAGCCGTCGTCCTCGTATTTTGTGCGTTTGTTCCACTATTTCATGTATTCATATATTGATTTCAACATACCGTAGCCCAGAAGGGATATCTGAGCAGTGGAGAATACTAGATACAAGTATTGCAATATACTCTGCAACATACCATGTTAATGTGAGCGGCATTTTGTTCCCTTCATGTATTTCGCATTTTCTTCATATGTGCGGATCTGTAAAAACAATGTAAACCTTGCATTGTTATCACAAGGCAAAATCTCTGTTGCTGGAGCGTAATGCGTGAAAAAAGAACGCTGTGGCAGGCTTACAGGTGAACACACACCAGTGCGACTCCATGGCTCCCGGCGTTCTGTCGCCTAGCGGAAAGTCGAGAGACAAAAATTTGCTTTGCGTTTATGGTGACCGCATTCTAGTGTGCAGGATCGATTCTGGTGTGCTGGTCCACGCCAAAAGAATCTCACTGGAGTAAAAGTTTTGCAGCGAAGTTGTATATGGCTAGCTGATTCCTCCGTCTGTCGCCTGCACGCAGAAACTATCATGATCAGCAATGGCTTGAGCGTCGTCTTCTTCCACACCTGGCTCCGTTGCCGCTCATCATTCTAGCGAAACATTTCACGTCTCTTCTGTCGTCGTAATGGGCAGTCCGCGTTTACGGGTGTTTGAGTCATTAATTGTCTTACGTGAAGGACACATTTAATTTTGAAGTAATTTGATTTTGAAGAATCGCGGACGGCAATGCGACAACGGAGGACGGCGGGAATACCGTCAGTGACGTCGTTTTCTCCGTTGCAGCCGAACGTGTGAACGTTATCAGGCTCCGTTCGCATCACATTTTTCTTTATGAGTAGGCTTCCCTGCAGTCCACAACGTGGGAAAGCCAGCTTACAAATACCAAGCTTACACTGATCCCCTTAAAGCCGGCTTCACTTTTAAACACAAATGCATTGCGGGAAAGGCATTTTTAGAGGAGCAATTTAAGCCGTCCTATATCAAAATCTGAAGGCCCTAGGAGCTTCTTTTATTATGTTGACCTCTCGGATCTACGACTAGCACGCCGCTGCGTATGAGGCCGCTTGTTTGTAAGCACTGCTAACATTACCTTCCTCAGTAGACACCGTTGTGGCTCTGGCTATTCAGGCGCCTTCTGTCACAATTTTCAACTGTTCTGGTTAGTTTTTCTAACATGCAGACATGTCTAGAGTTAATACTTCTTACTTCCTTTTTAACTTTTACACAAATATTACCAAATGAAAAAATCCGACAGAAACCATATCAAGCGGTCTGCGCTGGATGCATGAAAGAAGACGAAGAGTGTGGCTAGGGGAGAAGTGAGGATGAAGAAGTGAGTTTAAATGGCGGACGACACCCGTCTCACTGAGATTATGTCTTTTATATAGCCGTTCTAGTTAGGAACGCTACATTTTAGCGCAGCCGACAGCTTCTGAAGACCAGACATGTGGGTGACATTTTTCGTCAACCAGGCGTCATCGGAGTCTGTTGTTTTCACCCGATACCAAGTGCACGCTGAGCCAGCGACAGACCTTCCTCGCGAAGTTAGTTCTACCGGGCTGATCAACGTGGTGCTGCAAGAAGCTGCAACCAGCCGCTAAGCCTTGGTGCAAACAGGATCGGTTACAGTGAACCTACAGCTCCAGACACTGAGCTAACTCGTTCTGGAACCCATACGCCACGGCCCCCTCAAAGAGGAAATTCCCGCCGAGAAGGTGAGCCTGGTCTTGACTGTTATAGAAGAACTGCAAAGGCAAACGATGCAACAAAGTGAAATAATGAGAACTTTTGTCCAAACGCTTCATCAAGAGAAATCAGCACGATATATTGTAGCGACGGATGTTTTTGAAGGAGACTCGCAAAGTGTGCACTACTGGCTGTGGTTTTTCGTGTACGCCTGTGAAATGAATATGTGGCACTCCGACGACACCAAGATTTTGAATATGTGCCGTTATTTGAGCGCTATCGCCAGAAAATGGTGTTACGTGCACCTAATGGATCATGAACCAACATGTTGGGAACTGTGGAAAAGCTACTTTTTAGCTGCTTTCCAAGGCAACGCGGTAGAAAGATGGGATGCTGCACTACGGTTCAGATATACATGTGGCTCTCTGCTTGAGTACTGTATTGAGAAGTGTCGCCTATTGTTTTCTGCAGAACCGAAGCTAGCGTCTCGTGCAGTTGTAGCTTCGGTAACGCAAGGGTTGTGTATCGAAATCCGTAGTCAAGTCGAGCTGAAAGGTCCAAGAACATTTGATGACCTTCTGAGCTTTCTACATACCACAGTGTCACCAGTTCCATTGCGAAGACAACCAGGCTGTAGAACAGAACAACTTGATTCTCATAACCTGAGCGAACATCTAGAGTCGTTGCCGTCATCCGAGTGGGAAGAAAGCTTCATAAGCAAACACCCGGGAAGCATCGGTCATGACTGTGATGATAGTGAAGGACGAGTTACTGTAGTTCACGACAGACTACTTCCACACAAACTGACTGCCGTGGATCAAAAGCCCGAGAAAAAGAGCTACAGTGAGACCGTGTATCTGGTGTCGTCAAGCTTACTGTATGCTCCCATTAAGGTAGATGACATTGAAGTGAATGCCCTTGTTGACAGTGGGGCTTCTGTCTCAATTATAAACAAGAGTCGAGTGGATGCCGGTTGTTTGCATGCTGGTAGAACGTTGCGTGTCCAAGCCTACGATGGGTCAGTGACCATGCATAGCGAATGGATAACCCTGGCTATTGAATTCCAAGGACATTCTATTACCAGTGACGTATTGGAAATTCCCAATGTCGCCTATGATTTTTTGTCCCGCCCAGACATTAAGAAACTTAGGATAAACCTCTATTGGGACGACAAAGTAATGGGCGAAGACAACATAAAAACAGAAGATGCTGGCGAAGAACCTAGCGTATCAACGCTGATTTTCAACGAGGAAGACATCAAGACTAAGTACCCAAAGCTTATATGCATGGGCAGCTATCCTCCAGCGATGAAATCACATGTCATTCCATTTGAGCTCGCAGATAAAACAGTGGTTCGTAGAGCCCCCTATAGTATGTCCAGAGATAAAAAGGTGTGGCTGAAAAAGGAGTTGCAAGAAATGTTGGACGCAGGTATCATCCGGCCTTCTGTATCCCCATTTGCTTCTCCTATAACCATAGCGCCAAAAGAAGACGGAAGGTTCCGCCTTTGTACAGAGTACCGTGCTCTCAATCGTCAAACGGAATTGATACATTATCCAATGCCGAGAACCGATGACATCATTGACGAAACTGGTGGTTGCCATTGTTTTTCACGAATAGATCTCTGCAAGGGCTTTTGGCAGATTCCACTAAGTGAAGAGACGAAAAAGTACACCGCGTTCATAGCCCCATTTGAATTGTTTGAGTACAACCGCCTACCATTTGGTTGAAAAAACTGCCCTGCGTGGTTTCAGAAGATTATGACCGACATTCTGAAACCTTACTTGGGCACATTTTGCAATGTGTACATCGACGACATCATCATTTACTCAAATACAAAGGAGGAGCACCGTGGCCATCTTTCCAAAGTTCTTCACGATCTCAGCCTTGCCCAACTCAAAGTCAACTTCAAGAAAAGTGCGTTCTTTCAAGAAAAAGTTGTATTTCATGGCAGGGTGTTCGATGGACAAACTAAAAGCACTAAGCAAGAATCGGTAGAAAGAATTTCCAAGTTGGTAAAGCCTTACGACGTGAACTACCTACGTGTTTTTCTAGGCCTAGCCAGGGACACTTCAGGGCGTTTATCAAAGATTATGCCCTGAGAACAAGGTGTCTGACACGTTTAACCCAGAAGGGCATGCCTTTTCAATGGGACGAGGAGTGCGAAAGTGCCTATTGCGAGCTGGTAAAACTAATATCGTCGGACCCGATCTTGCGAATACCGAATTTTTCTCTGCTTTTCGTGCTGAACACAGATGCGTCACACTATGCAACCGGTGCAGTCCTATATCAGAAATCCTCAACACAAGCTGATCAAACGAAACACCACGTTGTGGTGTATTATAGCTATACTCTGAAGCCTGCTCAAATCAATTACTCCACCACAGAAAAGGAAGCTCTGGTCGTCTTAAAAGCTGTTCAATATTTTCGTACTTACCTGGAAAGTGCAAAATTCAAGCTATTCACTGACCATCAAGCACTGACTCAACTTCTGAGCATGGACACAACCAAGAGGCTGCATTGCCAGATGGGTCAACTATCTGCAACAGTTTGATTTCATAATCTCGCACCGTCCTGGCCCGTTTTCACTGATGCTGATGCACTATCTAGATTACTTGTACACGAATCAAGCGAAAATCCAGAAGTATTCAGTCATACTAAGCTGTGGGAAGGTACAGAAGATCTCCAGTTCATCAAAGGAAAGTATCATGTACCGTCAACTATGGTTCAAAGGATTCTTCATTTGTACCACGACACTCCTGGATCGGGCGGACGTGATGGCTTCTGGCGCACATATAAGAAATTGCTCATGAGATTCACATGACCGGGCATGAAAAACGACATCAGCAATTACATAAACACATGCCACCTCTGCCAGGTGAACAAAGTTAAATTCAAGCAGTCGACAGACGTTATGACAAACCCCGAATATTCAAGCGTCCCATTCGAAGTAATTCATTTGGACTTCGCGGAGCTCAAGAAGAAGGGGGATGGAGTCAAACGAACGCAAGCTTTCCATGCTTTCCATAGATGAGTGCACAAGGATGATTGCGGCTAAAGCTGGTAAAGAAGACGCAAACAGCGTTATCGATCTCCTCAAGGCTGAATGTTTTAAGCACACAAAGACGATATTCTGCAACAACGGGCCGGCTTTCCGGCGTGCGAAGTTATCAAAGTGGGCACAAGAGCACGCGATAACGATTAAGTATTCTTCTCCGTACCACCCGGCAGCAAACGGGCCTAGCGGAACGAGCCATACGAGACGTCAAACAGTTTCTGAAGATGTATCCAGGACTTTGCAGGTGGCTGGAAGTGCTGCCTCGAGGCCGCTGTGAAACATCACAACAGATCGTACACCACTGGTTTAGGCTGTAGTCCTCATTTTGCCACTTCGGGCACAGCGCCCATCTTCCTGCAGATCGTGAGCTAGGTCTCATAGAAAACCTCCAACTCCAACTCTGCTGGTTGGAGCGCTATTTCAAAAGTTCGGTTTCTTTTTAAACACACCTCATTGACGCGACGAATGCAATAATTGATAACGTAGCAAGCGATCACACCTATCATGTGCGTATAGGCCTCGTAATCGTGCAAAGACTATACATCGAAAGCCGGGTACCAGTGCTATACTGATGTTGCCATGACATGCCCCAGTGATGACACCGTCGATGGCAGCATCTTAACGACACGTATTGCTTGTAGATAAATAACGAGGCCATCGCACTTTAGAGGGCCTGTAATTCAGACAAGTGATTTTGGATAGCTTGCGCTACATTAGGAGCCGAAATTGGCAAAAGGCAACTGGGTATTGACCTCCATGGATTTATGACTTTGACACACCATCACAGTTGCATATGGAGCCGAATGGTTATGATCACTGCTAACGTAACCTTTTGAGTAGCCACCGTGGTGGCTCTGGCTATTCTGGCGACATTTGTCCACAATTTTAACTGTTCTTATTAGTTTTTCTAACTTGCAGACAAGTATTGACGTCGTTTACACTTCCTTTTTAGCCTTTAGACAAAAATTACCAAATGAAAATACCGACAGAATCAATATAACAATGAATGTCGACGTTGATGTGATTAGCATTGAAGCTAGCCACAGACCTTTTCGCCACCGCAGCAATGCGCTGTGTATGAGGCGTGTGTGCAGCTGGGATGATGATGATGGTTTACTGGTATCCCCTTTGGAACGGGGTGGTTACAAATGGTCACTTAGCCTGCTTTAGTTACTCAGGTAAGCTTAAGATTATTTCATTCTTGCATTTTTGTGTACATCTTTGAAATCTTTCTTCTCATCTTTAAAATTTCTCTATCTACCTTGTACCTTAGAACCTTAGGCTGTCGCGAATACGGTCCCATCAATCTTGTCCTTTCTTTTTTTCCACCATTACCCTAAACGTCTTTTCCTTATCTAGACTGCTGACCGGTTGATGCTCTCATCTTATTTAAAGCCAAGTGCTTCTGTAAGATGTACTCTCTACCAAAAAAGTTTACGGACTAAGGGATCTGAGAAAAATCTGAATATCTCCGCAGCCTGAAAACGTAGTCTGGTATTCTCAATTCCAGCCTCTACTGGTACATGCGAACAACATTATGATGTACGGTTTTACTGGCTACTGTTAAAGGCTGCTCGGATAGTTAGCATTTTCTGAGATCCTGTGGTCCGTAAACTTTTTTGGCCGATATAGTACCTTACCTACAAGCCTCACTAGCTGAGACCCATAGGTAACGGGTCTCATTTCATGGTCCAGGTGGGAGAGGGGGTGTGGGGGGGATGTGGGGGAGGGGTGAGAAGGGGATGTTGGAAGAAGCTCAAAAGTTGCGCGTCTACATCTCCGTCGTCGCTACATCCTGAAGAAGGAACCGAGGTGGTTTCAAAACGTCGGGACAATAAAGTTACTTTTTTGGTTGGAGCCATCTGAGTCATAATAAATTAACCCAACCAGACAGGTAATTCTGTCGAAATGTTTACTTTCAAGTCTATATTCGCAAGTGTCTGTAAATCTCTTGGATTGTCCGCTAGTAGCATTATCTGGTCGGGATATATTAGTCCTTGGACCTTCTGTTGCATATTTGTCCATTACACATGTGGGATAAATCAAACTACAATTCACTGCTTTCCAGTCGACTTTCTATGCCCTACAGATAAAGCATGGACAACAATGGATACAGACGACATTTTTGCTATAGTATTTGTTCATTTGCACAACTCCCCAACATTCTCGTCCTTCCATTACAATTTGTACTCGGTTGTTTGTATACAGGGTGCCCCACGTGAATTTAGCCAAAGTTTAAAAATATGCAAATGCGACGTAGCTGGACACAACCAAGGTGATGTTGTTTGCCATTTCTTGGAGATAGTCAGATTAGTTTTTGTGTTCCTCCTAATTACATAATTGGTCTTAATTCATTATGTAATTATTGTTCATGCCACAGTCACACAAGAGTTAGAGAAGCCTAAATGCGTTCGCATGTACGGTATCCATAAGGTACACAAACGTTGTCACCTTCTGTGGTGAATAAAAATAAATTCTGCATGGCATTACACTTTGCATAGGATACACGTGAACACAATAATATGCGTCCCCTTCGTTGAACAGCCTTTACTTAACCGCTTCACTAAAGCTTTGCTTCACGGAGGCTGCATAATTTTAACGCGACAGCGTTACGGACCCGCTGTCGCAGAAAATCCGGGGTCGATGTCAGCGTCGGCGTGGGTGCGCCAGCGTCGTTGGCGGAAATAATCGACCACGTAGGCCCTCCGCAGTGGCGCAAGGCGTTAGTGAGCAAAATTGAATTACTCAAAGCTAATATTCTTCAGAAAAATTAGTAAAGTACGACTTAGCCACAACCTACAGACGCGATAGCAACTGGTTTTGTAATTTGAATATAAGAGAAAACATAATTCTCTCACGCCTGAAACTCAAACACAAACCCCCTTTTCCAGCATTTCTTCAATTCATACTGCGCCGCGCCGTGGTTCTTTCTTGCAAAAACACCATCCAGATGGCGCTCGCCTCGGCAGCCGTGCACGGAGGCGAAGTTGGACAAAAAAGCTGCAGTTGCCGGGAAGCCTGATAAGCAGCCAGGGATCTTTAAACGCTACCTCGTTCCACTTTTAAATGCGCAGCTTAAGCGTCCTCCAACTTTTTTTCTATGTGATATTTCCCAAGTCGCTGTGATATGCACATGACTTTCTTGCACAAAAGTCGCACTTTCGCCCAAGTGGCAAAGCACTGATTGCGGTAGCAAATAATATACTTCTATACGTAGAGTAATGTTGCAGATTTATCAGCTGTAAAGCACCTGTAAACCTTCGTTTACTAAATAAATTAACAAGCATGCTGTCACACGCGCACAGGCAAACACGAACACATCTCAATCGACGACCGCGAATGGTCACTGTCAGAACACTGGCCTAGAGTTGCTGTACATGGCTGCCGCAGGGAGCCATATACAGTAACGCAACGCAGGCCTGTTGACGAGCGGCAGCAGCCGCGAGCGAACTACCCTTCGTGCAGCCTCTGGCTTCAACGCGAACTGGGTGCGCGAGCACTTAGCACAGACGAAGCCACCAGCTATTTCGAGTCGGTCAGCCTTCGAACCCGTCGCAGATTGATTCCAGATAATAGGCGCGCGGCCGCGCTCAGCCACGCCATGTGCTGCCTAGGCAGATGTAGAAACGGAGAAGCGCGCTACCCTTCACGCCCCCCCCCGCCCCCTTTTCCCGCACCCTCCCCGCCTTCCTCCCTTGCACGCACAAGAAGACGCTGCAGAACCAAGCCACCATCCTTCCCGGCTCCCACTCACATTTTTTCCCTCACACCTACAGCATACGGTGCTCGGCCTCGATGTTATCGCGCTTGGACTTCATATATGCAACATCATGGCGACTGCGCAAACTTGCCTAGAGTGTCCATATAACTGTTTTCACAGTCATAAATCAGGATAACTTAATTTTATTACTCATACAGCTGCGACAAGCAACGATACATTTATCCAATCAGAGGGTTTTTTTTCATTTTCCATGTGGGAGTAAAGGGAGAACTGTGCAGTTTTCGAGGGTTCGTCGCTATGGCGTAGTGATGTTCCTTATTTGCTAATTATTAATTCAAATTATTTACCTATTTACATATTTATGTATTTCTTTATTTGTTTATTAAAATCATGGGCTCAGACGTTTAAGCATTCAAGGAAAACGTTCTGTATGTTGAAACAGTTGTTCTGGCATTATGCATCTATCAGCGAGGCTGGTGAAACCTCGTATACAAGCAGCACAACTAAATGTGGTGTTCAAATCAATCGTGGCGCCTCGCGCCTACTGATACTTATTCGGCAAAAAAAAGTATGGTAAATAATTCAAAATACCATCTTGGACGTCTTTGTATTAAAGCATTCGTAGAATTAAAATCAGTGTAATAAAATCGCAAGACTATTTTTTTGTTTCTTTAATATAAATTTCTCTGTTGCCGTATTTATTTTGGGATATGATATGAGATTGAGATTAGTTTGAGAGTTATCATGGTCGCTTTCTGAAGACGACCGATTTCTACCGAAAAGAGCTACATGTCTCGAGGCTGATGTCGTCGGGTTTACTTTTTCTATGATCAGAATGCACTTGGCGTCAGCTTGCTGCTTTTTCATTATCGGGACAAACATTCTTTACACCCCCGGTTTACGTAACTGAACAAAGTTATTTTCCCGGGGGAAGTGATTTTTTTCTTGCTCCTTCATCAAGGTTTCCAGCGTCGCAATCCGGTAAATAGACTATATTTCAATCGGAATTTCGAAAGATCAGAAATGGAGTATACATATAGTGTTTACTTGAGAAAAGAAAGGGGTTCTAAGTGCCTTTATCCAGGTCATTGCTTTGCCATTCTCGTTTATTCTTATTATGTTGCGAAACATGGCTCACACGCCATAAATAATATCGGCAAAGAAAAGAGTGGACAATGTTTTGCACCGTTGTTTGTGTTAGTCTGTCTCTCTATAAACACTTCTCACAAAAAAATAACAACCACCTAAGAAAAGTGCAATCTTTCACGTGAGATAGAGCGAAGGTTAAATAAAGAAAAAAATTGAGAATGACGCAAGAGTGAATAGAATCGGTCGATGAAGCTTGAGGTAACTTGTTGCTTTAATAGGCAGCAGTCATAAGATCTCCTGGAAGGCCGTGATTCTTAGCTAAGCTCTTCAGACTATGGTTATGCGCACACGTGGACTGGATGTTGTGTTATAGTTTGTCTTCTGGTGTAAGTGCGTTTCCAATCAAGATGTGCGCGCTTTGTTTGCTTATTTTCAGGTTGATCATCCTCCGTACACCGAAAAGTAAATAAAAACAAGGCATTTAAAAATGCATTTAGGTGATCCAGCAAAGCCAAGCTATACTCACATTGGCCAGGGTTTTCTCCGTCACCGAGGGTGCCTTCACATTGGAGTGGATTGTAGGAACGCTGAGCGGCATCGCGTATCAACTACAACTGCACCGTAAAACGAGTGGAGCTAGATTTTTTCAACGCCACGATTGAACTACACTTGCACGGCTTCCTCAATGTTGCCAGTTAAGCACGATGCGGAGTATATAGGGTGTCACAGCTATCGTTAGCCAAGCAGTTAGCCAAAAAAGAAAGAAAAAGACATGGTGCAAGATACGATTTTAAGAGCGATGGTGTTATGTCATCAGAGCTCTGACGACAGAAGACCGCCGGTTTTAAAATCGTATCTTGCAAAGTATTTTCTTATTCTTTTTTTTTCGTTGAATAGCTAGGCTAACGTTAGCTAGGACACACGCTATACCACAGATCGACCCCAGCATCTTTTGCATACACGGTGCACAGCCTGCGAACGTCGCTCGCCGCATTAGTGCAATGACTATGACTTTGCGCTACTGTGCTCGAGGTTGCGGGTTTGAGTCCGACCGTAGCGGTCACATTTTGAAGCGGGCGAAATGAAGTAAACCATGGTAAAAAAAAACAAGGTACAGCGTGAAAGGACAAGTACTGATAGAGACGACAAACACAGCGCAGTGTTTGTCGTCTCTATCAGTCCTTGTCCTTTCACGCTCTACGTCGTTTCGTACCATGAATTACCAACTAGCCCAAGCAACCACCCTCGTGAAATAAAACCCTCGCGTACTTAGATTTAGGGGCACGTTACAAATAACCCCATGCAGTGAAAATTTACCCGCAGTCCTCCACTGGGGCGTGCCTTATAATTGAGATCGTGGTTTTGGCACGTAAAAGCCTAGAATTTAATTTTTAAAGATTTCCGCGGACGTCACCACTACAGCGCTTCACCTGGCATGATATTGACTGGAAGTATAGAAATTCATGAACGGTTAAGATTTCCGCCTTGGAAGAAACTGCTGCCTTCTTATTTTAACAAAGCCTTTTCTTCCATCATAAAATTGGTATATCAAAAGGGTAAGCCTTCCTTGGTTTCTACTTTCTATAATCATTTATTTAAAAGTATACCTTACAAATAAAAATAACAGTTTAGAATTTGTAATATATCCAATGGCTGTATAATTGTTACCGCGCAAATGCATCCTAAATCAAGCGACAGGGGTAATAAAATGTCGTTACTGATTTTTGCGCTACAATTTATGCCATATATAGATATATACAATAAACTATCTGGTAGCACTAAGTTCGTCGCGGTCTCAATAAATCCTGTGTCGCTAGTAAGCAACTAAGGAGAGCCACAAGCTACAAGAAAGGAACCCGTGGTGGGCTGTCAAAAAAGGCCGCATCCGCACACCGACCACAAAAAGTATCCGCGCACCGGTCCTTATTTGTGGTTGAACGACCATACTTAACGCTAGGATCTGCTGTTCTAATTTTAATGTGAAACGCTAAGGAAGAGTCTGGCAAAAGTTTGCATGCTACCGTGGAAAATTTACAAACTTCACCGAAGAAGGTTACAACCACCGTGCCTAAGTGTAGAGACCAAAGTACGAAATATGGACAAGGAATGGGGCGTACGTGGCCCGCTTCTATTGCTTCGTACACCTTCTTTCGGAAGTCCAGCGCCACTCGCATTCTGAGACGGCCGCTTCGGCACCTTCTATTCCCAGCACTCTTAAGATACAACCTGACCCACTTAATCAAACAAGCGGTCCTTTAATTCATTGTTTACCGCAGTTATTGGTATTATAGATGTTTATCAAGTAAAATCAAAGGAATTTTTATTTTGCGTTTGGGAGGTTGCCAGTAATCAAGAACGGTGGGTTGTTGTGGGCTCTGGATAACCAGAAAGAAAAGTCAAACTATAGCGCGGTGTCTGCAGGTCCTCAATTCTGAACTGGCGAGCCAAGTTCGTCCAGAACTTCGGCATGGATCACCGCACAGGGATGAGTGGTTAACCATTGGTGCTTGCGTGCATTCAGTAATGCACTGCTGTATTCATGTCGCCCTCGAAATCTGTTTAGACAAGGCTCTTTTCCTATAGAAACGACGAAAACTTTCAAGAAAGTTTAGATGCAATAGGCACGCTTTAGAAGTAAAGGTAACCTTATAACAGTGATAATCCAGGGATTCTATTTCATTCAGGTGTTTTGCGGGGCAGCAGCACGATATTATTACGACACGCGCTGTAGTGGGGTACTTTGCAATATATTGGCCATCTGTTTTTTTTTTAAATGTACCTAAATCCAATTACACAACAGTTCTTACATTTCCCGCCTATATTATTGCTGCCAAATGCAAATGCCGCCGCCACAGCCTGGAAACGCACCCGGAAGCTCGAGCTCAACAGTGCACTTCTACACCCGCTAAGCTTCCGCGGCAGGTACACAAACAATTGATTGTTCGAAAACAAACGTGTTTTGTTTCTGCATATGGTAGAATCTTACAAAAAATCGAGTGCTTCAAGTTTCCTTATTCTTCTCGCAATCCATGTGGACAGATGTCGAGAATATGCGGTTTGTGTGGTCTCTTGGTATAATCTGTGCCAAGGCTTATGAAATATTTTGCGATGCTCCTGGTAGAAGAAGTTCAAACATCTTCAGTACGTTTATCTAAACTGTCGGATTTCACTTTCCTATTTTACCACGAAGGGAAATGCAGAAAATTTGTTTCAGTTGGGCCTCTTCGTTTTTACGTAGCCCAACTATACACATACATTTTTAAACCCACACGTTAATGCGAACGGCGGCATCGTTCATAGGCTGCAGAAAATGAGTGAACTAAACAAAGAAACGGCAAAAGCGTATCACGCGGTCATGCCAGGAAATGGATAACGCCCGGTCACTTCATTGGATAACTTGATTTGCGGTCGTCGAAATCCCTAATGCAGTACCCAACCGAGAACGTTAGCTTCTCGAGCCGGTCTGAAGTGTAGCCATGCCCCGGTTCTGTATTTTTCCTGCGTATTGCTACAAGATTCGGAACGTGTAGTTGTATTCAAATGAAGGTGCAGTTTCATGAGTGTGAAGGAGGAGGAGCAAGAAGAGAAGAACGGGTGTTGTTTGCCGCAGGCGGGCCCTATACCCCAGACCTAGCCGACCGAGTGCAGCATCGGTTTCTGACACCAACTGCGCCAGAGCCTACAGCCTCTATTGTTATACAGAGGCATGACTAACGGCGAGAGCGGGAACAAACTTGGTGCAACGGGCTGACTGCCATTTATTGCACTTCGCCTTGTTTCATATAGACTGCTCGCACTTAACACTCTGGTTCTGTATAGCGGAAAAATTGAAAAAGCCAAAACAACTCCCACCTGAATATGCAGTGCCCTCGTAGGAACGTAATGTCATTTACACTTGTGTGCGATGTCCATTCGACGATTAAGTTTATTTACTAATATTTTGCTGTGCGTTTCAAATTCAAGTCACGACAACAAACCCTGAATAATGACACCAAGAACTTGACAATCGCACACTGGTCTTGCACCACTACGCTCGTCTTTTCACTCTTGTGATAAAAGAGGGCGGCTTTAGTTTTGTGAATTTTCTTATACCCACAAGGTTGGCGCAGTGCAGACCACAACCAACAGAAGTGGCCTTAGCGCTTCTGCTTCAAGACCCTGTATCCTGTAGAGACTTCTACGTTGGCCTGAACTTCAACGCTGGGCACTCAAGACTGTTGAAAACCTTGTTGCCTGCTTCGCCTATAGGCAATAGAAGCCAGTGTAAAACAATGGCAAACCTTATTTTCCACGATTATTTAGGTGATATTAATGTACACTGAGTTAACATGTTAAGCGGGATGCCGTGTTTTTCTAATTCCAGTGCAGGATCTTTGTCTGAAAACACAAGTTGTCAACGTCAAGACTTCATTCACTTTCTACAAGTCATCTTCGGTGGCAACACTTTCACACAATGCACAACACACGATTTGGTCCTGTGTGGTAGCCCATGACACGTGCCGACCCATGACAGATAAACCACGGCCCATGAGAACTTAACAAATAAGCCGCTGCGCTAGCTTCATTTTTAGCATCAGAATCACATTTTTTTAAGTGGACATTGGTTGTATGTTCCTTCTGTCCAAGTGTTCGAGCACGACAGAGTGTGCTTTCGCCAGAGTTGTGTGGTTCTTGGTGCAAATAGTAGAAGTTTCTATAGATGGTGTTGCAATACTCTTCTACAACCAGGGTGGTTTCAGACGTTGTAGTTTTTTTTCTTCTTTTTGTAAACTGCAGATCAAGAACGCGAAGAGTGTTGAGCACCACAATAGTGTTACATTTGGTCACTGCCGACACGCTGGAGGCGATCTCTCCCTAAATTACTTTGGAACGACTGCAGGTTAGGCAAATTGCAGGTCCGACTCCTAAATGAATCTCACTCGGATGGCACAGCTGCAAGAGCAGCCGCTCAGAGGAGACGCGGCACTTGTGGCACAGTGCTCACCTTTTCAGCTGCTTTTAATATCACTGTCTGAGTTCCAGTACGATTTCCTCTAGTCGCGGCAACCGAAAGGCTCCATGTCGGCCGTTTGTACGTTTAAAGTAGCTCCTTTGAATGAACTGCGCAGTTCTCCTGGAAATATTTAATGATTCCAATTTTCATATTCCAAATGATTAAGATTTCATCAAAATTGACAGATTTTGTCTCTTACAGCGGCCTACTTACAAAAATTTCGTTGCCCCACACAGCTTCGTTACATTTGATGTGGGTTAGTTGGCTCATTAGAACCTTTATACTTGAAAAAGCGGAAAATGCTTGCACGAAAATGGTCGGCTAATGAAAGGAAAATGGCGAAAGACTGTAGGTCTTTCCCATTTATTTCCCGCCAACATTTCGCGCCTTTTAAAGTTCAAAGCCTTGTTACGTGAGAGATGTGCGGTTTAGGTGATTGAAGAAATTTTATCGGGACAAAGCTTGTTTGCATCATACGTGAAGAGTAACTCGCACATAACCCTATCCCTACGAAAACAGTGCTGAGTTAAAACCAGGACGACTGCAGGCGCGCATGCTTGGAATGCCCATAATTCATGGGCCTACTTAAGATGCCCGCCGAGCATTATGCATTAGTGAGACGGACGTGTCCACTGGGCAGACGTATATGGACGACCAGGTTTAGTTGACGGACGCACTTACGTCACACGCAACCCCTGAATAGGGCATTGCAAGGCCGTCATGGATAAGAAATGTGACGAAATATGTTGCGATTTATGCGGTTCAAGAGTGGGAAGGCAGAATAATTTTATCGAAAATGCACGAAGGAGATCGAAGCCATACAAAGGCGCGCAAATGCAGCCCGTAAGGAAAGATTGATCAGTGTCCCGTGTGCAAGCTGAAAATGCCGGAATGTAAAAAGCCTGCCTATAACGCTCAATTCTGGATGCCATGGTAACGCGTAGAAGGAACTATTTGCTGTGACGTGGGCACATCTACTGTAAAAGCACGGTCGATGTTGAAAGGGTGTCACGGCCCGCGGACAACTCGAACGTGGGGTTGCGTGTTGGTCAAGAGTCCGACGGCTAACCTTCAAAAAGGTGTCCGTGAGAGCCGTACAATGGCGAATGCGAGGCCTAATGAAAGAGATGGCTTGAAGTTAGATCACGCGACTTTTAAGAGCAAGCCTTAACTTATGGGCTCCTATATAGATAAATAAAAAGGGAGGAGTCATATTGCTCGGCAACTACTGAACAGGATTTTGTGAGGATCATTGCATTGAAAAGAAAAGTGTGAAATCAAGATATTGTCTGTGGCACATTTTGAAAAAAACTCTACACTATCAATTTCTTTTAGAAAATTCGTTACATACTTGCCAAATAAGAAAATAAGTAGCACCAAGCTTACAACACTGTAACTTAGCATAAAAATGGCATCAAAGTTCAGCAAAATCCTCTCATTCATACATCTAAAGCTTACAAAAGTGTTCTATTATATTTAGAGCTGAAATTTATCATTACCCGCCGGGGTGGCTCAGTCAGCTAAGGCGTTGCGCTGCTGAGCACGAGATCGCGGGATCGAATCCCGGCCGCGGCGGCCGCATTTCGATGGAGGCGAAATGCAAAAACGCCCGTGTGCTTGCATTGTAGTGCACGTTAAAGAACCCCAGGTGGTCAAAATTAATCCGGAGCCCTCCACTACGGCGTGCCTCATAATCAGAACTGGTTTTGGCACGTAAAACTCCAGAAAGAAGAAGAAGAAGAAGAAGAAATTTATCATTAGTACGTGAATAAGTCTTTTGCACACTCCTCATAAGTATTGCAACTCCATGTAAGCTGTGAACTTGTGAATAAAATGTGTCCACGTTTGATGCTCTAATTCAAATGAACATTTCAGAACTGCGATACGTGTTTCTGGTCCAAAGTTACGGGTGTACAAAATTTGTGTTTGAACTGATTTTTAAAACAAACTGATTTTTGTCACTTATTGTACAAACAATGAGGCCCTTAGTCTACATTGTATTTCCCGCAGTGGTTAAATTGACATGTCTGTCTTAAATTCGACGATACCGATTGAAATCGGTTGTGCTTTTGTCAAATAAAAACATTTGCTCGTTTAACATGTATTTGAAAGCGGAAACCTAAGTTGGCCCCCTGGGTAAATGTTTGTCTCAAGGGCGCTCCTATAAGCACGTTTGACGCATCTTTTAATCGGCAGCCGAAAGCGCTGCCGTTACAGCGGGTACAAAATTTGCCTTCACGTCTTGGTCGTTCGTTCAGGCCGCGCTACAAGCAAAGGAACGACAAGTGTTCCGCGCCCGGCGAACGCTTTCAAACGAGAAGCGTGTAACACTTACCGTGATGTTTTTGCTAAATTGGTGGTAACTCCAAATAGCTCGCTTCATCACTGCTTTAAATGCTTCATTTACAATTACACCTTTCCCCATGCCGTCTTTTGTTAACTCTGCATGACTAAATCGATAACTACAATTGAAAAATCACTGCCATACTGCCTTTTTATGCGGTATGGTAGCCAGTGTCTAAAAAAACGAAATCAAAAACAACGAAACCAGCTCACCTTACTCGGCTGTTGGAATGGCGTTACAATTTATTAGCTGATAACTTTGAATATCTTATTTCCGACGGTATGCTGTTACTAGTCTTCATATCAAAGAGACCCTGGCATGCTCTTCAATATTTCTGAATGCAGAAAAGAGGGGACATGTTGTTGGATTTGCTCCCAGGGATGTGTGCCGATAGTATCAGTGGATCGATATGCTTGCTTTTTTTCTGATTTTAAAGGTTTCCAAAACATTGGCCAATTACTTCCGTCGGAAGACATTGGGAGAGCAGTCCCTGACATGTCTCTTCTATTGCAGGTCGACGGCCTCGATACGTATCGCGCTTATGCCGCTCGCTCTAAGCTGAAGCGTCGGCCACCTCGTATTTCCTTGAGAAAAAAAAAATCGCTTCCACATTCCTGCGTGTTTGCTCCAAGCCACGGCCCCGTTTTCACATTCCCGTAGGCCTCGTATTTGGCCAGTCTGGCATCATATGAGGTTGCGTTGGGACACTATATTTTCTAGTAACGTTTGACCTTTGGAATGGGTGAAAAAGAATGGTTGAAGGAAGGCCTCCCGGAATTGTGCACGTATATTGTTTTCGTTGGCTTCATTTTTCCAGCTATAACAGACGACTGAAGGCGCGCAAGTACAAACGGGTTCTATAAAAATCGGGTTGCTGAGAAAGCGCATCATATGAAAGGACAATACAAGGCCGATCAATTGAATAATGTGCGACTTGGTATTCCTGTGTCATGAATAATATAGTCTGAAAAACGCAACATGAAGGTATACTCAACGTCTTTCCAGTTTTTCTTCTTGACTTTCTCTATTTCTTCCTTCGCCTATTCACTTTGAGTATGTGTGTGTGTGTTTGTGTTTGCGCTGCTTTTTCACCGAGAAAGGACAGAGTCTTAATCACACAGTGGAATATTTCGGCGAGAAAGGTTCAGTATGCGTCAAATGCAGTTTTTATGTGAAAACTGCAGTATTAATGAGTGGTAAATAAATACTTTTCACTTCTACAGCTGGCGTTGCCGAGACGAAACATTTCCTACAGGAAGCACAGTGACAGCAAGTGCACACATTTAATGCGCCCGGGTTACTATAGGCGAAATGTACATTTAGTCGGCTCACAGCATACTACAAAAAATCTTTAAAATAACGCAGGCCATTTTGGACAAGAGCGATTGGTCACCAAGCTTAGTTATCAAGAAGAACTTCTGTTTTAATTAGGAGTGGGCGAACATTACAAGTTTTGACGAATATAATATTACGCAATAATTATCCGTATTCATATTCAAAAAGGAACTATTCCGTATTTTCGAATGATCAAAACTAAACAAATACTTCGCAACAACCAACTATTGAATTCTGATTAGTCTTCTTTGCCTACTAAACATAGTAGCATCTTAAATTCTCACAAATGAATCAACAAGAGTTTTCGAAACAGTAAAGAAATATTACGGCTAATGCAAGCTTTGTTTTTGGTATGGCAGTGGAAGCCTGGGATTCTTTCCCGCAGAAAATTGAATCTGGCCAAGGATCAAATAAAGTTCGTTGTCTGTCCGTCTGCCCGGCAAAGTGTGCACTATTGTTCGTCAGTTAGCAGCGCGCATTTGCTAGTATATCGATGCTCTTTGAGCTATTAACGTCGCACGCTTGATTCAGCTTGTTCTGGCGCTTGGACCAGTCCTGCTCCTTTGACAAGAAACAAGTTTGCAAGCCGAGATTCGTTATAACAGTTTTACGGGACATGGCTCGTGAGCACTGAAAGTGCCTACCCTTTTTACCTAGTCGAACGGCGTTTACTCGCCTGCGAAGGCTACAACAAAAAAGCTCTGGCCTTTGATTTGATAATACTGATAGCCCTGATACTCTATTCCGGGTTGTTTGTATACCAAAGTGCACCTGTGAGATTGGAAGTCAAGTGGGCCTAAAGCAACATGGTCGTTGACCTTGCACTCGTGAAAGTGGCAATCACATGATGTTTTTTGCCCCATAGCCACAGATAAGCTCCAATCAAGAGCAGTATAGGACAGAGTGGGTGAGAGAGAAAGAGATAAAGATAAAATGGCAGGGAAGCAAGAACATTGTGGAAGCTGTGAATAGGCCAGCAATGTGGCGTACGTGACATTATGTGTCGTCATACCTCACACAGTATATGCGTGGGCGACCCACTCTTTCTTTGTTCGTGTTGGTGGGTTAGGGTGTAAGTACTTATTAGGTGTCTGTAGAGTTGAGTAACGTAGAGGCATTTCAGTGCTTAAAAGGTGACTGGCGAAGGATACTATATCAAGATGCCTTTTGAAACGAGGTCTCACGACTGGGTAGAAAAGAACCCTGCCGGGAAAGCTTAATGGGACTGCATTGCGCCACTTTGCCGGGAAGGCACTCTCTGACGTGCTTTAGTATAAAGAGGACACACAATGTTATCGCCATTCTCTTTTATGCAAATTGCATTCCGTCGCGTATACCGAAGCAGAGAGAAACGAAAGAAAGACGAAGTTCCATAATTTTTAGCGCACTTTTTCCTTTCGACGTTTGAAAACAAGGGTTGAACAACATGACTGAGCACTTATTGCCACTTTCGAAGAATGGAATGATGCCTTTGTCGCGTGGCCGCCGTTCGATTCGCTAGACGCTACTTTTTTCGCCAATATCGTCGTCAGACTGTCTGTGTGCCGCGAGTGCTTGACATGTGCCGCGACGCCTGCCCACCACCATGTAGTCGACAAACGCAGAAACACCGCGGGAGAGGCGTGTTGCTTCGTGTCTCCCCTTGCACTAACGATGTAAGGGCATCAGTCGGTATTGGAGATGTATCGACCGAGGTCCCTGCGTGGGAAGGTCTCGAGAGGACCCGTCTGACCTGCCTCGACAAAACGGCGCTACAGGCCTATCTATCCGCGTGTCCTTTCCTGTGTACTGCCTCTCGGGAGAACCAAGTAACGTTCGCAAAACGAGAAAGCTGGCGTTAGCTAATATACAATTGAGAACAAGAATATACTCTTCTTAAATGGTCGAAGAAAACAGACACTCGCCAGCCGAAAAAGAAAAAGAAAAACGAGAACTTCTTCTTGAATTTACAGAGGTCAGCACACTTGTCTAGAACATTCTGCTGAGGGCCAAAGCACCTATCAAAGCTTAAGTCGACCACCAGGTCGAGAGAAAGCAACGGGAACTGTAAATGTAGTCACCCAACCTCACATACAGCCGATTTTGTGCCACATATGTCGTCTTCAGATATCGGCAGCGCAGCCCTGAGAGCGTGGTTCGCGGATTGTAGAGAAGTGTGTTGACCTCTGTACGTGGAGCAACCACGTCGTGGACGTGGTTGCTCCACGTACAGAGGTCAACAGACGATCGCCAACAGACGATTGCAAAAGGAAGGTTGTCTGGCGCGTGCGGGTGCGAGGGGCCGTCAGTGTGAGACGTAGTACATGAATTCACAAGAATAGGTGACCTGTACAGCTTGTTCATGATCATAAACGTGATTCCTATCGAGAGAGATACGGTGACAGTACGGTAGAGGCGGTAATTATTGATTGATGCAACATCCCCGCAGGGATAACCTCATTAAGCCCTCCATTGCTGCGAGTGTAAATGTGCTCCAAAATTTTACGAACGTGTGTTGTTTCCAAAAGGTCCTTATCAACTCACAGAGAAACAAGAAAAGCTCTCAAGGTTGAACGACACAAGGATGACTGTCAACAGCCCATAAGGGTAATATAGTCGTTAGCCGGGCTTGTTGGTGTCACGAATTACTATAGCAAACAACGCCATAAGCTGCACAGAAACAGCACAAAATATTACAGAAAGCAGCGACACTAGCGCTGGGTTCCAAATGAAGTTTATCGTGTAGCGATGGAAGATCTCGAAAAATATATTGTCATACAACGAGGTACTGGATTATAAATTTACATAACGGTACTGTATTAAGATAATTACCGTATTGTGCCCTAAGTGGTGCCCTACTTGAAAAGAGATTAAATACCTATTTGTTGCACTATAAACGGGCATGAGGAAGCGCCGTAAATATTTGTAGAATATTTCAATCTAAGAATAAATGATAGAATAGCTATTCAACGCTGTATGCGCGTGTTCATCCCTCTTGATCCTGTTTTCGAGCGATGCAAGTGTGTGAGAGCACATGAATATGACGGGGACTTCACTAGATTATCTTCGAACACTCTCGGGTCCTTTTCGTGATGTTCCCGAAGCAGGTATTTCAACGATAACTTCTTTGCGGCGGAGTAACACTGTAGTCACACCCCTCCCCCTCACTCTCCTCTCCTACTCTCTCCCCTTTCTCTCCTCTAGGAATCCTCTACTGCACGGAGCGGCGCCCGCGTGCCACACCCCCACAGCGCATGCGCGTCCCCTCCCCCTCTATCTCCTCTCCTACGCTCCCCCCCTTTCTCTCCTCTAGGAATCCGGAGCGGCGCGCACGACAGGTGGTGCGACCGCTGCATACTCCGCTGGGGGCGCCATGGTAGTTCCGCGGTATGAAAATGACGGAGCGCGCGCGCCTCATTCTCTCTCCTGTGGAGCGCCGCGATGAGCGCTCGGGCCGCTGCCGCGAAACCATCTCCCGCTCAAGCTAACCATCTCCCCGCTGCTTCGCATCCACACACGGTTCCCTTTAGCGGGAGATGAAGTAATTTTTTTATTTGAAGCACACGCCAGTGCGCTTTGTTATATTAGTATTATAGAGAAGCGTCTTGATGCAGCGTAGACCAGAAATACGTGTTTGGCTAAATGCAGTGGTTCGCTCGTGGTCTGTTAGATGTGTGTGCGGTACTTGAATTCGTTGCCAGCAAAAATAGTGGAGTGACTCATATAGCCTGTCACAAAAGTGCGCTATATCAAAGCGCGCGCCGCGTGTAACGCAAGCAGGCGAAAGAGCACGTCGGCCCCGCGGCAGCTACGACAGAGGGAGAGTCCCTCTGTCGCCACAGGCAGCCGACGCGATCAACGGAGTCTAGAAGCTTCGACAAGTTACGCGAAGGTTAACAGGAGAGAGAGGGCGCGTACCGAAACACCCTCTAAGACCCAGACTAACTGTGAGCAGATAGAGAGAGCGGGTGCGACATCCCGAGCGTGCGCCTACGGATGAGTCGCCACTCTCCTCGAAGTCTTCGGCGGGCGCGGCCGAAAACGCGATAAATGTCTAGAGGATTCCCAGGCTTTGTTCATGCTATGGGAGCACGACTCCGTCAAAAGGTTCGAGAAGCGCCGGCGGAGGCAATAAAAGCTTAGACCGCTCCGGTGAAGAGATGTGACGTGAAGACTGACCGTCTGCGGAAGAAGGGGATTCGCCGGCAAGCTAACCGACGAGTTCCTCGTGCGTCTGCATTCCGAAAGAACTTCCTTCTTCGAGATTTGCCTCGAGCTACGCCGAGATCGTGCCGCTCAAGACCAACACGGGTGAATTTGAGTGGACACTTTGTGTTCCTATTTATTTTCTACTGTACGTTTTGGACTCTTAGTGCTTGTCGTTAATTATTTTCAAGCGTTTTGTTACCATCCATCTGAATTGCATTGCGATGTACCTAGCCGAAGTGTGCGTGAGTGTGTATGTAACTGCCTTATTTGAAGAATATATTTTGTTGTGTTTTGGCAACTCTGGGCTCTGACTCGTTCTTTGAACAACAACCGGCGTTCGCTAGCGTACAGAGGGCCCCTTATAGATTGTCCTTGCTTTCGTGGAGATATTTTCGGAAGCTGATAAGTCGGCTTTGGAGTTTGGCCCCGCATTGGCGCCTCGCTCACGGGGTCTGTGACATAGCCAACCTGAATATAGTTGTCAATTATTTATCATAAGCGATGCACATGAAGAAAAGTAAAGGGAAACACACACTTATGTGCTAGTCACGTTGATTATAAAAGACGTAAAGAAATATATCAACAATAAGTAAGCTTCCCACCGGCATTTGTACGCGCGGCGTAGGAGCATCCTAGTTGCCACGGAAGCTAAAGAAAAAGACATATTCTAATGCACAGAGCACCTCTGAAAAACCGAAATCATTGAGGGATGCAAACTAGTGTATCCATGGCTGGCTGGCGAATACAAGTGCATGTTAGCATTTTTACATGAGCACTTTAGCAAGCTCTTTCTCTTTTGTGAGAGTTCTCTCGCCTTAATACAAGTTTCCATTTAATACTGTGAGGCTCCTTTGGCAGCCTTAGGTTGATATTTTGTGGAGTTGTGTGTGTGCAGTTTTTAGATAATGCCGATGGTACAGTGCACATTGCGGATATGACTGGTACTCAGAAGCATGTACTTGCAATTTCATCATTGCCTTTCATAACGAAGACTTTCTTTTGCTGGGCTGCAGAGCTCAGTCGGCACACTCAATGACTGGATTCTTCCAAGAGGGAGCCCTCAACACCGCAAAGCTATATATGACAGCTTGCTCATCTATCTTATAAGAAGCAAAACCATTGACCTAATCTAGGCACCTCACCGGAAAGACCATTGGGGTTGCCTTTTCACACATGTACAACTTTCTATTTTTTATGATTTAATGAACGTCTTTCTCTCTCTCTCGCCTGGAGAAACGTAGGTATGAGGTGAGGCCACCTCATGTCTAGTACTGAATCCACTGAAGCGCTTAATTGTTTTGAGTCTGTCGGCAATGAACGTTCCGATCAATCTGCCTGTTCAGCACATGTAGAAGACTACCGCATTTCAATCCCGCTGTCTATGACAGATGCGGCAAGGATGTTCCGCCTACTTGCACGCCAGTGCATTACATCAGAGTGGAATGTACCAAATTTTATGCACGCCCGTTTATGCACCCTGGATGCAAAGCTCAAGCCTTTCACTTCTACCAAGACTTCTCCGAAGAGACGCGACCCTTTTGTGTAGGCTATGGTTGGGCGTCGCGTTTACCAATGCCTACGCGTTTTCCATAGGTATGGCCGACACCGCAGCATGTGGCGATTTCGGCAACGCAGAAAAAAATCGGCATGTTCTATGCCAGTGCCCGCAGTACAGTGTGCAGAGACAATCGCTTACCGTCATGCTGAACCAGGTGAACGTCGGGCCTCTGTTTAAAGAAAGAATTTTTCAACATCGACGCGACTCAACATTGCATCAGAAGGCCGTGCAAGCGCTACTGTGCTTCGTGAGATCGACCGGCCTGTATGAACGCCTGTGATTGGAAGGCCTTTCGTGTTACCTGTTCCTCTTTTTTTTCTCTTTCTCTTTTCCCTCTTACCAACCCCTGTATACCCCACCCCAGTGCAGGGTAGCAAACCGGATTACGCCTCGGGTTACCCTCTGAGCCTTTTCTGTCTCGCTCTCTCTGTATTGAGTTCGTAGCAGTATAGATTATTCTACAAGTCTGTTGCAAATCAGCTAGCCATCTTTATGCGTATTAGTACGAGAGCAATTATACGGACACTCCAAGCGCATTTCCTGCCGTCGTCGTCGTCGTGATGTTCTGTATAATGTCCAAGGGCGATAACACCGTCGCCGTGCGCCGTATGCAGTATGTGCAAGGGAAAGCGCGCGAGGGGAGTCGACGATTACGGCTCAGTTTGGCGCGCGCAAGATAGGGATGCTGACAAGCAATGCGCTGTCTTCCTTCGTGTGAAAGACCGTGGGGGATGGGAGGTGGGGAGGGGGGCGACGTTGTTACCCGACCGCAACTGCGCATCTGATCGCAGTTCCGACGAACAGACGATCGCGGCTCAATCTCACGCGCGCAGGGAGGGAGGCAGCGCGGGACAGAGAGGGGGGTGGGGGGAGCGGCAGCAACTGCGTCCTCTGCACGTCCGCGCGTGGTTGTGCGCGCCTTGCCTTGAAAGCAATTTACAGGCGGCTTATACTTTGGTGCGTGTGGTGTTGTCGTTGCTCAGTTCTCAGTTGAAGCGATACACAGCGTGAAGATCACTTCGTTCAGTGCTGCTGCAGCGCTTCCTGGCGCCAGCGTTTTGACAGCGAGTGTCCACGGTCATCGAGTGTGATGTGTTAATGTTTACCCGTGCACACTGACACCATGCTTGTTCATTTATTTCGTGAGCGAATATTTCCAAACTTATACGGCCGATAAAACTACTATACTTCGTAAAGATTTCCACTAATTTGGTAGGCTATGGTTGGGCGTCGCGTTTACCAATGCCTACGCGTTCCGCATAGGGATGGGCGACACCGCCCCTTGACTAGATTGCGGCGACGCAGGAAAAATTCGGCATGTTCTTTGCCCGTGCCCGGCAGTACAGTGAGCTGAGACAATCGCTTAAGGCTGATTGACACTAGGCCGACACGGCACTGGCTTTGGTCTGCCGACTGTTGGCGACAGCGTTTTCCTTCCTTCAAACCATTGGCCACAGCGTTTTCCGTCCTGTAAACTGCTCACGTCATCAGACGGCAGACCAAAATCGTTCTCGTGTCGGCGTAATGTGAATGAGCCTTTACCGTCGTGCTGAAGCAGTTGGACGACCAGTCTGTGCCGGAAGAAAGAATTCTGCAACATAGACGCGACTTAACACTGCTTCAGAAAATTGTGCAAGCGCTACTGGGCTTCTAGATATCGACCAGGCTTTGTGAACACCTTTTGTGTATGGAACGCCTTTTCTGTTACTTGTTCCTTTTTTTTGTCTCTCTCTGTCTCTTTGCCATCTCTCCAACCCTTGTATCCCCCACCCAGTGCAGGGTAGCAAACCGGAAACTCTCCTCTGGTTTACCTCCCTGCATGCCTTTCTTCTATCGCTGTCGCTCTGATATCGTAATCGATGCTTCGCCTTTCGGGCGAAACTGCGGATTTTCTTAAAAGCGAAGCTATTTAAGCCGATGGTTGCCCCGTTAGGTGTACGACGAAAAACCTCGCCCAGCGATTGTGTCACACGCATCGCCTAGCAACGCGTTGCACCAGCTGCGCCGAGCCTCGCACCAGCTGCGGAGCTGAGCTACGACGTCATCGCGCAGCGCTGCATCGCTTTACCTGCCTGGCCATGATGTCACCACGCCGTGCGTGCGCGCCGCGTTGCTTCGCGTGCCTAACCATGACGTCACCACGCCGTGCGGATTGGTCGCCACAGTTGTGCAGAGGCGGAGCTAAGCCGTGACGTCAGGGACCACCGGGTAAGCATAAATACAAGGCTCCCGCGTCACCGCAGCCTGAGCATTGTTGTGGAGGAGAATGGGGCGACCGAAGAAAATCGTCACTCCGGAAGAAGAGAGACAAGCACGGCGCGAAAGACGGCGTGCCTCTACTCGAGAGCGAGGGAGACGACTTCGGGCCGATCCAGAGTATCGTGCCGCCGAAGCGGCGACTAAACGACAGCGAATGGTAGAAGATTCTGAATCTCGAGCCCGTGAAACCGAGCAAAGCCGTGAGAAAGTTAGAGCTAACATAAAGCAAAGTTAAAGCTAGGGAATGGCCACCAGCTTCGCTGTTTGCTCAGACTTCGCGCCACTAGGGTGAAGCTAGCCCATTTTTTTAAGGTGCGCAGTCATTTCTACTTGCCTGGAGCGCCGAAATGCGTTTTTCACGAAGGGAAATGTATCCGATGCTTGAGACTAAATGTATTGCCACATTTCCGAAAAAAGACGAACGAAAGAAAAAGGTCAAGTTCCGAGCTTCCAGCAGAGGAGAATGGCTGTAATGATGTAAACCTATGTCTCTTTAAACAACCTACGCACCTGTTTCTCAAGCGTGCTTTCGAAGCAAACCTCCACCCTTTCGATTGATAGCATAGCTTAGAATGCAGGAGATCTAAAAATGGGACTGAATGTGGCGTATCTGCCTGCAACTCGATTCCAGTGCCCGACAACCTACTTTTCGGCCGCCCTCCATTTCTTCTTGCGTGCCAGCACGCTACCTCGAACTCCTATTGCGGGGCTTCTGTTTGCGCCCCAATGCATGGAGTGCTCCGGTCTGTCACAGATAACGTAGACATCTCTGTCTCTCTTCTTTTTTTGCTGCCCTTTATGCAACGAACTCCAGCGCGTGGCTGTACTTATGTTCGTGCGCCTTACCCGGCAGCAGCGTAGATGAAAGAACGTTCTTTATTCGCGTTGGAATGGTACGCGGGCGAGCAGTCGGACGGCGTTCCTTAAACGCAGGTCCATCTCATCGCGCTCCCGCATAAAGACGAAACGAATGCACTTCCAGTAATGGCACTTCCCCTCTGTCGGCTGGCGATATTACTAGCGCACGCTCCCGGACTCTTTTTCCTTCTTGGCCTTTTGGTTCCGATCCAAGAGGTATTTTTAATGGGCAGATAAGAATATATATATATATATATATATATATATATATATCTTTGAGGCTGTGTAGCTCCTGCAAATGAGTTCTTGGTACTGAGAAAAATGTAAATAAATAAACAAAAAATACAAAAAAGTGGTTGTGTACTCAAGGTCCACGTCAAAGAACTCTTGGGGTAAAAACTGCCTCTAACACGCCCACTACGACGTAGTAATCCTCCCTCACAACCAATTCGGCAGTTTCAAACCGTAAGCCACACAATTTTAGTGAAGAAGTGTAAGGTTTACTAGCGAGTGAAAAAAATTAAATTCGCTTCAAGGATTGTTGCATCGAACCCTGCCATACTTAACCAAGATCAGACATATCTTTGTTCATATTTATTGGATAATGCTCTTCTTGGTGTTTCACAGTACATTCTTGCGCATCTAGACCGGTTTTTACAAAATTGCAAAACCCTTAAGAACAAGAAAGTTTCTGAATTAAGGACTGAATTCATTTTCCTTTGGCTTGACGTTTGCTACAAAGATATATTCGCGTGATGATGTCCAAGTTAACCTAATTAGAGGTCAGAATTTCAGGAGTCGAGTTGAGCTCTTCGGGCTGAGCCGTGTACCGTGCGGTATCGTGATATCATCTAATTTACACCATTCTGAAGTTAATGAGTAGTCAATCATCCAGATATTCGGATCGAAATTTTGTGTCAAGACACTTTATTTGGATCTGTAGGCTGTACAGAAGCTTTATAATTTATTTCGGTAACAGGGGACGGTAACTTGCAAAAGCGCCATTCAGATGGCGCTCGCCTCCTCGGCAGCGTAGGGAGCCTACATGCAACAGCGTTGCTTGCAGCGGCGCGCCGAGGCAAAGGTGCAGAAAAAGAAAGCTGCAGCTGCCGGGAAGCCTGACAAATAGTCAAGGATATTTCAATGCTTTCGCGTTCCATTCTTAAAGGCGAAGCTTAAGCGTCCTCCATTTTTTTAGATGCGAAGCAGCTTATGGCGGGGGATTTGTCCGTCCCTCCCGCGGCGTCCCACACCCCCACAGCGCATGCGCGTCTCCTCCCCGTCACTCTCCTCTCCTACGCTCGCCCCTTTCTCTCCTCTAGGAATCCTCTACTGTACGGAGCGGCGCCAGCGTGCCACACCCTCACAGCGCATGCGTGTCCCCTCCCCCTCTCTCTCCTCTCCTACGCTCCCCCTTTCTCTCCTCTAGGAATCCGGAGCGGCGCGCATGACAGGTGGTGCGACAGCTGCATACTCCGCTGGGGGCGCCACGGTAGTTCCGCGGTATGAAAATGACGGAGCGCGCGCGCCTCATTCTCTCTCCTGTGCAGAGCCGCCATGAGCGCTCGGGCCGCTGCCGCGAAACCATCTCCCGCTCAAGCTAACCATCTCCCCGCTGCTTCGCATGTACACATGGTTCCTTTAGCGGGAGATGGAGTAATTGTTTTACAGAATTAAGAACCATAATTGCAAGAGCTTGACGTTTTAGAATTGTTATCATATCGGAAGTCAAGAGGAAACAGGCCAACCTAGAGGCTGTAAGGGTAAAAGCAGACCAATTCAGGCTGGTGCTTGCAAACAAATATGCAGCTTTAGAAAAGGAAGATAAAGACAACATAGAGGTAATGAATGACACCGTAACTAGGTTCATCTCAGAAGCAGCAAGTGAAGTGGGAGGTAGGGCACCAAGGCAACCAGTAGGTAAGCTCTCCCAAGAAACAAAGGACCTAATAAACAAACGACAGAAGATGAAAATGTCCAACTCAAGAGATCAGATAGAATTCGCTGAACTGTCAAAACTAATCAACAAAAAAAGTAAGGGATATTCGAAATTATAACGTGGGAAAGATTGAGGAAGCCGTAAAATATGGACGCAGCATTAAATCAGTAAGAAGAAAGCTTGGCATAGGACAAGGCAAGATGGATGCACTGAAAGATAAGCATAGTAATATCATCAGCAATTTCGATGACATAGTAAAAGCAGCGGAAGAATTCTATACTGACCTGTACAGTGCCCAAAACAGCCAAGCTACTTTCATTCAAAATAGTGATGAACCGGATACAGAGGCTCCTTCTATAACTAGCGCTGAAGTTAGAAGGGCCTTGAAACAAATGACCAGGAGAAAAGCTGCTGGAGAAGATGGAATAACAGTAGATTTAATCAAAGATGGAGGAGATATCATGCTTGAAAACCTTGCGGCCCTTTATACGCAATGCCTCACAACTTCATGTGTACCAGAGAGCTGGAAGAACGCCAACATTATACTAATCCATAAGAAGGGAGACGTTAAAGAACTGAAGAATTATAGACCCATTAGCTTGCTTTCAGTATTGTATAAAATATTCACCAAGATAATTTCCAATAGAATCAGGGCAACACTTGACTTCAGCCAACCAAGAGAACAGGCTGCCTTCAGGAAGGGATATTCTACGATGGATCATATCCATGTCATAAATCAGGTAATCGAGAAATCTGCGGAGTGCAATCAACCTCTCTACATGGCTTTCATAGATTATGAAAAGGCATTTGATTCAGTAGAGATACCAGCAGTCATAGAGGCATTGCGTAATCAAGGAGTACATGAGGCATACGTGAATATCTTAGCAAACATCTACAAGGATTCCACAGCTACCTTGGTTCTCCACAAGAAAAGTAGAAAGTTACCTATCAAGAAAGGGGTCAGGCAAGGAGACACAATCTCTCCAATGCTATTCACTGCATGCTTAGAAGAAGTATTTAAGCTCTTAGACTGGGAAGGTTTAGGAGTGAGGATCAAAGACGAATATCTCAGCAACCTTCGGTTGGCAGATGATATTGTCCTATTCAGCAAGAATGGAGACGAATTACAACAAATGATTGAGGACCTTAACCGAGAAAGTGTAAGAATTGGGTTGAAGATGAATATGCAGAAGACAAAGATAATGTTCAATAGCCTGGCAAGGGCACAAGAATTCAGGATCGCCAGTCAGCCTCTAGAGTCTGTAAAGGAGTACGTTTATCTAGGTCAATTACTCACAGGGGACCCTGATCACGAGAAAGAGATTCACAGAAGAATAAAATTGGGTTGGAGTGCATACGGCAGGCATTACCAAATCCTGACTGGGAGCTTACCACTGTCGTTGAAAAGAAAAGTGTACAATCATTGCATTCTACCGGTGCTAACATATGGGTCAGAAACTTGGAGGTTAACAAGGAAGCTCGAGAACAAGCTAAGGACCGCACAAAGAGCGATGGAACGAAAAATCTTAGGACTAACGTTAAGAGACAGGAAGAGAGCGGTGTGGATCAGAGAACAAACGGGGATAGCCGATATTCTAGTTGACATTAAGCGGAAGAAATGGAGCTGTGCAGGCCATGTAATGCGTAGGATGGATAACCGGTGGACCATTAGGGTTACAGAATGGATACCAAGAGAAGGGAAGCGCAGTCGAGGTCGGCAGAAAACCAGATGGGATGATGAAGTTAGGAAATTTGCAGGCGCAAGTTGGAATACGCTAGCGCAAGACAGGGGTAATTGGAGATCGCAGGGAGAGGCCTTCGTCCTGCAGTGGACATAAAATATAGGCTGATGATGATGATGATGATGATGATGATCATATCGGAGCACACATGCAAGTGATTACAAGAGCGGAGCCGCAGCACACTACATGTACTTTATAGCGTGTGGGTCTTTGGCTTGCTGCGCAAGGAAAACCGGGAAAGGTTGACAGAAGCCGTCACATAACTATGCCTTCGATGGGGAGAAAGGTCTGTGCAACAGCACGTGTGCCGCTCCTGGGCACAAACGCGGAAAGTGAAGCGGACACAACACACATTCTCCCAGCGCAGGGAACGAAACAGGTCAACCGCACAGCAGGGTCATCAATGGGAGCGGCACCTCTCCTAATAAACGCATCTTGGATCGTTGAATTGGAATCGTATGGCGACGATCGTTGGGCCATTTCCGGCACAAATAGTTAACTGGCATTCCATTGCTGCCAGTTTGGGCTTGCAGATATTCAACACATTTTTTTCTTTACTGTTCAAGTCACCGTCGTCAGCCTCGTCGTCGATATTTCAGGCCGAACCCCGCCGCTTAACCAGCACCTGATAAATACACAAGCCTCCGGAGAACGTTATAAAATTAAAACGTCGGTTCTTCGCTTGTGTAGAATGGGCTTTGAGAGATTCCCAATGCGGACGCCCTTTCCCGCTCGAATGCTGTACGTTTGTGCCTTTCAATGACGTCCGCAAATGTCCTCCGGTTGGAACGAGGTCGTAACATGGCTGATGATTATCTCGTTTGGGTGCTGTTGATGGCGTTAACACCTCAAAACCCAAACACCGTTCCACATCAAAGAAAATGAGAACTTCTTAACGTTTGTTTCTACCGATGCAGGAAATTCGAGCAGGAAACAAGAAAATGATATTGCAGTGTTATTTCGTATCGTAATTATTTAATCAGGGAGTCGTTTGCAGAACTACCCAAAACCAAAAACTTAGTGGAATGTCGAAAACTGTACCATGGGTTTTCCATTAGGTTGCGGCTCTTGAATTGAAACCTTGGCGTACCAAAGAAAGTGTGCGAAAAATGATAAGTTGGCCATTGTGTGGTTAAGAAAAGCGCTTGTAATAAATCTGACGTCTCCTTCGCCCTCACGTCTACTCTTTCCAGTGACACATGGGCAAGAACACGCGGTTATCTTTGCAATTCGCCGGTCGTGATGGCTCATGTGACTTGCTTACACAACAGTGCTCGGCGCAGAAAGGTTTCAACGTCATTGTCAAAGTTGTCAAAGATCTTAATTTCCGAAGTCTGAGAAGCCGAATTGCAGTATATAGTGAAGCCATTTCTTGTGTACATTTATAGTCAAGCGAATGTTCAGGATTTAGTGAACGGGTTCGACAAAATTTTGTCTGTGCAGGTGACATGATGATGAAGAAGTCGCGGTGACCGAACAAGTCGCTGAGAAAAAAGAAAAGTGGCGGAACGCATCTAAAGATGACTATCACCAGTAATGCGCATTGATTCAACAATGCGACACAACGTATGGCCCCCATCCAGAACGAGTGATGCGCGAGGAGCACTTTGCATCGGGATTCCTCTTTAGCGTTTTCATAAGAACACTCGGCGCCATATTGCACCGCCTCCACAAAACCCGCGCGAGGCCTCCCAAATGCATGGAGCGCAAGTGCGTGCGAACGCTGGAAAGCGCGTCATGTGGCAACCTGACTACTCTTTCGCGCTTCTTTCTGAACACAATTGTGTCATCTTGTGGCAGTACCAAGAAGTCCACTGGTAGCCTCCGAGATGAGAAGTATGGCCAGCGAACGCTGAGAATTGTTCCCTCGCCGGCCGTACACTCAGTGGCACATACTCAGTCACCCAAGTTGGCAAGGCGCTCATTGAAAGTGGCACATTCCCAGTGCATTTGTGGCGCAGTCTGCTAATGCGTCGGGCTGCTGCTTTTTACGAACCCTTGTGATGTGGATTCGTTACCGCTCAGCATCGGATACATTTACGGGATCTCTAAAGTCATTGTAGAGCGCCAAATTCCCAGCGGCACATACCTAATTACCCAAATTGGCGTTAAGGACATTCATTGAAGAGCCGCACACATCTGCTGGCACATCCCAAGGGGCCCAAGTTGGCATCAGAAAGGTTCATCGAAGACCAGCACAGACCAAGTGGCACATTGCCAGTACTCACAGTCGGTGTCAAAGCGTTTCCTCGAAGAGCGACACCTAACCTGTCAAGCATTTACAGTGACCCATGTCGGCCTGAAAGAGGTTCGTTGAAGTGTGGCACATATGTACGCTTTACCACACACTGAGTGACACGTTATTTAGATGGTTTGTTTCAAACCTTAATTCCTCGGCACAGCAGCCCGATCATCTAACCATTGTACCACGGACTACAAATTGACCCAAGTAAGTGGAGAAAGTTGCAGTGGCTTAGCACGGCTATGCCAGGATATACGTAGCGTTAGCAAAGGTTCAGCTGACTATTCTTAGCTTTCCTGGTTGTCTAGATTGTCAAGGATTAGCTTGATTGTCATGCTTACTGCTGCTCCAATGACACACACGCGGTATACGTATTATGTGGCACATGTATATTTATTTTTGCTCAACGTCACGTTGCTTCTCTATTGCCACAAAGACGGCTCGGTGATCAGTGAAGTAACACGCTGCCGTCTCTACCGCTAATTGCCAGGCAACTACTTCGGTATCCGATGAGTCAAGCTTCTCCGTTCTTCTGCGCTGTTGAGCAGCATTTGCGCTCTCCTTCTCCATGGCTATACCACATTGGCAAACGCCAGTCAGAAGCGCAGCGGCTCCAGCGCAGTGTCAGACGGCGACTGCACAGCGAGCGCGCGCCGGCGCCAGTGCGTCTACCACGGCTACGACGTCACTCCTCTGGAATGCGCACACCGGCGGCGGTAAGTCGCGCGCGGCGGCGGCGGAGTGCGCGAGAGGTGCCGGCTCCGGTGGCTCCGGTGCGCAAGCCGTGTGACATCACTGATCCTTGCGCATGCGCAGCGCGGCTCTTGATGTGCCGCGCGAAACGGGCTTGGCTAGGCCAGTGTAGCTAACGCTACAAAACGATTAGATACACACATAAATACATACATACTTACATACATTGATACATAGATATATAGCCCCCAGAAAGTTGGCGAAGTACCCTAAGCATGCTAACGCATTAAAAACAAAAGCACGTCTCAGAGCGCATACGGGCGCTAAAGAATGCGTACGAGAGTGCAGAACGTCTCTGTGTTAGCGAAGTTGGTACATACCCAGGGGAACTACCTAGTGACCCAATTTGGCATTGAAGAGATTCTTGAAGACGGGCACAATACCAGTGACAAAGCAACTCGTATCTGTGTTTGTATGTATGTTTGTACCTAATTGTTTTCCCGCCAACCTTGGTCGATGTGTAATCCACGATACAGTACTTAAATGAGCGGGCTGCTGTGCTCAAGGAACAGGGTTCAAAACCACCAGTCGGATCAACTTGAGTGGCTGAGTATGTGGTAATGTGTACATGTTTTCCGCTCTTCACGGAATCTATTTCTCGCTGACACGGGTCACTGTAAATGCGGGACTCGGTTTGCACCACTCTTAAACGGAACTCGGACACCCACTAGAATCATTGTGCTCATTTGCCATTGTTCAAGACCACGCGCAGGCTTTCCAGTGGCGCCGCAAGATTGCTCCCAGTGTCCTTCTTTTGCGCTGGTCATCAGTTCTTTTGGTTTGGTCATATCTCTAGGAAATGGTTAAGAAATGATGTTTTTTATTGACAACTAGATACGCAGCATCATCTGCTCATTTTTCATATATAAGCCTGAAATTCTGTTAACTGCTCATAGATCTCTGTCTTCATTTGTTTTTAAAAGGCTGCCAGTAGGACCGTATTTGCGTTATTACTCAATAGACATGTTGAGAGACAGTCCACCGTACTAAGCAAGCAGTTAAGCCTGTCGGCAAAACCAAAGGGAAAGCAGAAGTAATGTTAAAAACCAAACAACGAGTACTGTAAGAGGATTAAAGCAAGGTTGACCTGACAGGGGCATTTACAAGTTGGTATTTCACACACGAGGCTTAAGATTTCATCGTGTTATCTAGGCGTTGGAGCGGGAAAAAGCTCAAACCTTTTATTCGAGTCCATGTTGTTGACGCTTCCCATTTCAGGAAGCATTGGCGTGTGTGAAGAATATTTCTTCAAGCATACATCTTTGAAAGAACCCGCCTTCATCTGCACGTTTCGCGGCGAAGAGCTTAAACATTGATTACATATCGGATTCGACCATCAAGCATTCATAACGGCCCTGGAGGGGGCCTTTGTCTAGCATCGAGGCTGTGTGCAAAAATACTTTTTGTGTTGTTCTTCGGTATTCACAACTGCGGTAGTTTTCATGCCTTCGTCTTCGAATGTGACGTCAAAGCGTTTCATGTCTGTTCCATGCGTATTAAACATGCATTAGACAAACGAGAAACATGAACGAGAAAGTCGAGTTTGCTCGGTCCTCCGATATATCGCGTGCAACTCCGCAGTGATGCATATGCAGAGGCAATCCAATGCTTCACAGAAATCGGAGCCCTACCTTTACTGGCAGAGTTTGTACGGAACTCGTAAATCAAGCTAACTGCCAGTTGTCCTAAGCTGAAGTAGTTAAAACAGTTTTTTTTGCAATGCGGGCGCGGCTTTCTCATGTAAACAGTCTTTCGCGCCGGGTATCATCTCGAGCACTTTAGTAGAAATAATTGTGTTAGTAGGCGTGTTCCTGCCTTCATGCGATGATTTTGTGCCTTTACGGTTTGACGTTGGTAGAGAATGCGTCATTGCAACTAAAAATAGCACCTCGGACTGAGGACTCTCGGAATTGTCGTAACCTTTAAGCTGTAGAGTCATGAATAGTGTAGAACTTCTACACCTGGCTGAACACGTAATATCTAACCAAGGTTGCATCAATGCTTTCTTGCTACAGATTCGATCTAAATACTGTTTCCTCGTCGAGCAACGTTATTATGTCTCCCAGCGTTACACAGTGGCAAGCCTAACCAAACAAGGTAGTTTATCAGTATTTTCCCACCGTTCCTTTCACTAGCGCAGACGCCTCCCATAAGGTTCTTGTGGCAGATGTAAAACGCACGTCGCCGTTAAAAATTAGCCGGAAGGCATTGAGAGAACGCGAAGGTATATCAAGCTGCAAAAACAGAGATAATGACCCAAGTGAGAAGATACCGGTTGAGTTTATTTGACAAAGAATATATATATATATATATATATATATATATATATAACACAGATTTAATGGTGGAGCGACCATTACACGAAGCATCATCGAGGTTAGAATTGATTCAGATTATATGCGGCCACGTAAGCTGGCCTGCCAATTCTGGTAGATGAAATATTACACAATTCTATTCACAGTACCTCGGTACGAAGGAGAGTGTCCGCTGATATAAGGTAAGCATATTATAAAGTGTTGTCCATGACAATACTTCAAAACATAGATGATCTCGGACTAACCACTTCGAGTAACAAAGCTGGTGGGTTCATTTTTAACTCCGGGACATTTTCAGCACGCGTGGAAGGAACATCAAGTTTAATAGTCCACGTGAAACCGCATAATTCCCCAGTACTCAGCTGCTCTCGCTCCTCCTATCAGTTTTATGTCACTTCGCACGGAGATGGCCAAATTACCGACATCTTGTTTCTGAGTAGCGCTGGCGATATTGCGCTCTGGTCAGCATATAGAGACGTTCTTACGCAAAATCAGCTGTTACAAGAAGCTCATAATGTCCTGCACGTATACGCACAGAATGCTGGACCTAACATTTGAACAGGACATTCTCGCTACATGCAGGTGGCCAACAAATGCGCAAAAACAACCTGGACACTTAATCCAGAGTTCAACTTTAACTAGGCTCATCCAGGAGCAGAAAGGTTGCGAGCCCTGGGGCTTGAAACCCTTTCTCCATCTCAGGTGCGCAACTGGCTCTTAATGGGCCACAAAACGTTGACCGAAATTATGCACTTGGTACAGAGAATTGCGTCAGGACTTTGGGACATCCTATCCTGGTCGCCCGTCGACCAGTGCACTGAGTGC
The DNA here is from genome assembly GCF_013339745.2 of Dermacentor silvarum. Lineage (NCBI taxonomy): Eukaryota > Metazoa > Arthropoda > Arachnida > Ixodida > Ixodidae > Dermacentor > Dermacentor silvarum. The sequence goes on along the minus strand of NC_051162.1, from coordinate 78,273,147 downwards.
TCCAAGCACGCATCATATACCAAGCGCAGTTCAACCGGATGAGAACGCAGACATAGCCGAGGCTAAGAATGGCAACGGCCACTGTCACTACGTCACCTTAATTCCTACATTACACGACCTGGAGCGAAAAGCGTGAATACGGCGACTGACAAAGAGATAAACACACACACTTCCTTTGTTCGTCGTCGTATTCGCACCTTTCACTTCAGATCACGCTCAACCATCACGCCCAACTATCGATCCTAACGCTTACATTGCAAGAACGCGCCCAGCTATACTCGTATATCACCTCGGTGCTTGTCAATCAGCGCAAACAAGCTCGGAAAATGAAGACAGCACATTCCACCTGTGGTTGCTCCTTATTCCAAGTTCTACGAACACCTTCCACTGGCTACGAGGTTGGGTAGTTTTCCGCTTTGGCACAATGCTATCACTACTAATAAATCAACAAATTTTGGCGATGTGATATACCACCTAGAGCACCAGAGTAGACCGTTCCTTGTAGACACTGCCTGGCATGCACCGACGTTGATGCTGACTCATGAGAAGCCGAGTGACCTTCGTCTGACCAAGGCATCCTAAAATTCAAGCTGCTCGATGCTACATGGCAGAAAATTACGACACATTACTAAACAAGCTTAAGGCGGTTCATGACTGTCCAAGCTCCGAGTACGCTGAAGAGCCTTATTGTGGTAGACATCTACGCTGACTTGCTCAGCGCTGTACAGCGCCTTAATAAAGTTTGCAACACCCTACTAATTTGCGAGTACATTCGCAATCTTCATAGGTGTTCCATAATCATCGGCAATATGTGCTCCATGGTCATAACCAGAACAAGTATCTAGCGGGAACAAATGCAAAATACAGTTCCGCACTAGAAATCCCATCCGATACCCTCACTGCAGATTCTCGCCGAATGCTTATGGCCCCAAAATCACTTCTCCATCGGGACAAACACGCACTAATCCATTCACCTGTCTACAGCCTTCCCCGTAATCCGTATCGAGCGGAGGAAGTCTCTCTTCGGAAACTATGGTCTAGGGTGGCTCTTACACCTTCCGTCTGCTTGGCGTCCGGACTGACACCTAAGGACCCCAAGCGCTTAATAAAGTGGATGGCTCCAGCGTCAACCACGGACATTCACTGCCTATTTTGATTGTCCAGGGACAAGAAATGCTCGAGAGAGAATTCTAAGAGTTGTCAAGGAGTGAACGGATAAAAGAAAACTATGGGTGTTGGTTGATATATAATAATTTGTTTAGCCCAAACTGCATTTTCTACATCATACGGCTTCTTCTGCATGCTTTTATTTGAATACGTTTCTGTGCTGCTTAGCAAGCTGCTCAAAAAAATAGAAGGCACAAGACGAGAGCGTCGCAGAACTCAGATTACAAACATCCAAAGAACTAGTTTTGGATCAAGTGAGCCGCGATTACATTTCACAACTTTTTTGTTTCTGTGGCTTTTGCCTGTAATGCTTGATAATTTAGATCCGGCAATACCTTGTTGATAGTGTAAGTCTGTCTTCTTACATTGTTCGATGACGGCCTCAGGCGATCTGTGTACAAAAATGTTGTACGTGACATTAACTTTAAATTAGTTGTAGCCAACACTCACTCAACCCGTCTGTGCCATGTTTTAGTTTTTCTTCATCTTACTTCACTTGTCCTCCAAGCTTTCTAAAACTCGAGCTTGAACCGACTTTGCCAGATTGCTTTTCTGTTTCAAGACACACCACCCGGGTTCTCGTTTTTTTCCTCTTCTCCACAGCTTGTCCAAGCAGGAAGTGAAACAATAAAGCCGGGCGTCCGCTGTACAGCAGCAGGAGAGTCTCACCTGGGAAACGCTGGCGCATCCGTCATGTGGCATCGCGGAGAGTCGACGCGGGTTCCTTGCCTGGACATCCGCTACTGGAGGGCGATGAAGGTGTTATCCCCACCACGTCGCATGTTATTCGCCTCGACGTGCACACGACTTATCCTTCCAGAATAAAGAAACAACACTGCCGACGAAGCGCAGTAGGTTCAACACCATCACACAACACGACGACAGAGCTTCCGCACTTCACCCGAGCCCTTAGTCTTCTTTTTTTTTGAACTTCTCCTTCACTTATGCTGGTTCGTATCCTCAGTTTGGTGGTGTTTGTTTCACCGGCTGCGCGGGCCAGCCACGCGAGCGGTTTCGCGCCGAGCGCTGTCTCCCGCCGTTCGGGCCGCGGCGAGCTCCCGGTTAATTTTGGCACCCGAGTCGTGACGCGTGCTCGCCGTGAGGGACCGGGGATGGGGAGAAAAGAGAAGGAAACGCGGATGCTGGCGCCCCCTGGAGGAGGGAGAGGGGCACAGGGAACGTGCGGGAAGGAGCAGCAGCCTTCCCGTCGGCGCGTCGCCTTTCTACCACCTCTTTCCTCCTCCCATTTTCCCCCATATGCCGCTTCGGGCTACCGCGGGTTCATTCGAAAGGTTGAATTGCGCTTCCTAATGTTTTTAGACGAGAGTGGTCGCTGCGTGCGCTGACGCCTAGGCAAAAGAACTGTGAAGTTAGTGTGTGATAGAATGTTTAAGTATGCAGGCGAGCGCCACTCCATCACGCTTTCTTAAAGCGTACTGCTTATGAGAAAGCCGAGCAAGCTGAAAGATGAAATAGTTACAAACAGTCTTGTTTGTAAGTATTTTTCAAAGTAGAAGTTATCAAGACACGTGGTGCACTTTGCTGAATAGGCTCTTTTATATATTCCTCATTAAAAACATGCATTTAACGTTATACAGGCCCAGAGAGATTTTAATTTCTGTAATCTAGTGATTCCTTTCTCATATAGTACCTCAAGTTGTACGTGGGAAACAGGGAGCAAAATTGAAATAGCTAGTACAGGCTTGCGTACAGCTATATAGCCCCTCCTCTAAATTAATGGATATCTTTAAACTTTCACTTAATTCCTCTTTCTTTACACAGTAGATGGCCACGATGAAGCGTTTGACGTTTGTTTATGGAATTACTGAATGGCTCTGTTGTATGACTTAGTTTGGAGTGAACGAACGTCGGACAGAGGTGAACTGCTAAATTACCTTCGCTTACGAACAGCAGCACGAACATGGTGTCCTTTTATGTAGGTAGATGACGTGGAGTGCTTTTAATCCTCGTATCATCATAATTCTAGCGATCCAGGCATTCGAAGACGACAAACGACAAGCTTAAGAAATGAAGACGACAAAGTAGGAGGACGAATAAACATGGCGTACACGATTGAAACGTTATAATTCTTCGCCACGGTAAGCGGGTAAAGCGCAAAAAAATATATAACGGACCGTGAAAAGATTGAGGACATGCAAAGCGCTCCAACTAGCTCGGATACAGACCCTAGTTCATTCGAATAGTGCATATAGCCCACATACGCTATGCACGGCACTCACCAAGGCGTCGTGAAGAAAGCAGTGCAACAGTCGCAACACGCAGGGGCGACGTACCACAAGGCAGGCCTTTTGTTTATCTCCATTGCGTGTTCATTTTTGGAGTTGCATTATTCACTCTGAAGGTGTTCTAATTCACGCAGTTATAATTATCCTGCAGTTAATCAAGGCGAGCCGACATAGAGCACAGCACTTCTACTATTTTGAAGTGTACTAATAATATTACAGATGGATAACATTCGAGGAAGATTTGTCGTCTTGATCTTTCGAGTAAATATGGCTCAACAGCAAAATCAATTTTGAAACAGGAATTCGAGTGGTATACTTAGACGTGTAAGGGTAAACGCTTATAATTAAAACGCGAGAAGAAAGACAGGTGCTATTGAAAAAAGGGTGAACACTACGTCTCTAACATTTAATATATAACTGAAATAAATGATGTCATTTAAGGTTGCGAAAGGTCACGGTTATTGAGGTGCACTGTAAAAGGCGATAATAGCTGTAACATTCATGAACTGTACTAGCATAACGTGCACATAAATCAAAGTGCGCATGCTGTTTTGCACATCGCCTTTATCTTGTGGAAAGACGTGATGGCGTTTGGTTGCCCACATTTATTTATGCACTATCACAGACGCTGTTGCTCTTGTCGCCGTTCTTGCCGTCTTGTCGCCGTTTTACTCTCGCGCTCAGCTCGAGCGTGCCAAGCAGCCGAGGCGCAACATCGTCGTCGTCGTCGAGACGCTGACGGCTCGCCAGAGGGCCCCCCCTCTAGCGTGGTAGCCAGTGTGCGAAGGAGCGATCTCTATGAGCAGCTGGTAGGTTCTACTGTTGCGAAGCGCGTTCGTCTGGTGTTTGTGGATGGCCTTTCGTCTTCAGGAACGGTGTCGGTGTCGAGGAAGGCCGGCTTTATGCGGTCAACGGAGACACTGTCTTCGCGTCCATTAAGAAGCAGGACGAAATGCTTCGGGCAACGCTTGACGACTTTAAAGGGCGCGTCGTAAGGCGGCTGCAGTGGTGGTCTGACTGCATCGTGCCGTACGAATACGTGTGTAAAATCGCGGAGAGCACGACTGGTGAAAGATGGGCGTGAGTGTTGACGCGGCAGATTAGGAGGCACGTCTCTCATGGCGTTACCGAGGCGGCTGGCATAATCGGCAACGTCCAGTGGTGGTATAGGTGACGCCTCGAAAAACTGGCCAGGAAGCATTAAGGTCGTGCCAAAACGAGCTCAGCTGAGGATCAGGACGCTTCCGTACGTATCGTGCTGCGAAGGGCGAGGAGGACGAGTGGTAATCGCTCCGTCCAGGGTATCAGTGATCGTGAGGCCATGAGCGAGGCTTTGAGTTGGCGGTGAAATCGCTCAACCGTGCCATTCGACATCGGGCGGTAGGCCGTCTTCTTGATGTGGTTGACACCAAGCATCCGGGACAAAGTGCGGAAGAGCGCGGAGTCAAATTGCCGACCTCTATCTGTTGTGATGGTCTTGGGATCTCCGTAACGGTCCACACGGTGATGAGTCCGCGGGCAACTGACTCTGCCGTGATGTCGGTGAGCAGTAGTGCCTCAGGCCACCGCGTGAACCGATCAACGCACGTTAACATATACCGGCTGTTGTTCGATGGGGGCAAAGGGCCTACGAGGTCCAGCTGCACGTGACTGAACCGCGAGTCGGGAGGCGTAAAGGTACCCAGTGGGCTCACTGTGTTGCGCTGAACTTTGGTTTGCTGGCATTTGAGGCAAGCACGTGTCCAGCGGCAGACGTCGATGTTCATTCGTGGCGATAGATATCGCTGTGTGACGAGGCGTTGAGTCGCACGTATGCCGGGGTGCGACAAGGAATGCAAGACGTTGAAGATGCTGCGGCGAAATGGCGCTGGAACATACGGGCGAGGACGTCCGGTAGAGGTGTCGCAACTGAGTGGAATAGCCCAACCTGGAAGTTGGACAGCCTTGCTTCTCGCTTTCTCTTTTCTATGTATATGTTTTCAAATCAAATAATAATAATAATAATAATAAGTTGGACATCTTCGAATTTGAGGGAGTTCTCTTGGAGTCGTAGAACTTGAAGGTCACTGTCCTCGCGTTGTGCAGTAGCCATGGCTGCAAAATCGATTGGCGGGTGCTCATCTACCGTTGTGTTGATTTCTATTCGGGATAGTGCGTCAGCAACAGGATTGTCTTTGCCACTGATGTGTCGGATATCGCTGGTAAACTCTGATATATAGGCAAGAAGGCGGATCTCACGTGGAGTGTGGGAAGAGTTGTTAGCGTTCGAAAGACACGTGAGCGGCTTGTGGTCGGTGGAAGTGGCGAAAATGCTTGACAGCCAAATAGGCCGCCAGCAGTTCGCGACCGAATGCGCTGTAACGGCGCTCGGTCTGTGAGAGCTTCAGGGAGCAGAAAGCGATCGGCTGCCAAACTCCATCGACCAACTGCTGCAGGACTGCCCCAATGGCGACGTCCGAGGCATCCACGGTGAGTGACTTGCTGGCGTCGCACTTTGGGTGCGCGAGGAGTGTTGCGCTGGTGAGCGCTTGCTTGATGAAACTGAAAGCTGTCTCGGCGTCGCCTGTCCAGGAGATGCAAGCGTTCGGCTTTGTTTGACCAGACAGAAGTGTATGGAGCGGGTGCAAGATAGCAGCGCAGTGGGGAATAAACCGCCGGTAATAGTTGGCAAGCCCGAGGAATTCACGCAGTTTCTTCGTAGTTGTTGGTCGTGTAAACTGTAATATAGCTTCCACGCGCGCGGCTGGTGGAGAGATCCCACGGCAATCCACGCGATGGGCAAGGAAGTCCAGTGAAGAAACTCCGAACTCGCTCTTCGGTCCGTTGACGACTAGTCCGTACTTGCGGAGCCGCGTGAGAACCTGACGCAGGTGAAGTTCGTGATCCGCTTCTGAGGTGCTGAAGACGAGGATGTCGTCGATGTACACGAAGCAGCACGTCAAACCACGAAGAACCTGGTCCACGAACCGTTGAAAGGTTTGTGCGGCGTTTCGTAGACCAAACGGCATACGTATGTATTCGAACATGCCAAAAAGTCTTCGGTACGTCGGAAGGCTCGACAGGTATTTGATGGTATGCCTTCACTAAGTCGGTGCAACCATGCAGCAATGCCGTGAAGTCCTGGATGTGTGGTATCGGGTAGCGGTCCGGTACTGTCACTTTGTTGAGGGCGCGATAGTCACCGCACGGTCTCCAGTCACCTGATGACTTGGGACCATGTGTAGTGGTGATGACCAGGCACCAGAAGAGGGGCGGACGTATCCGAGCTCAAGCATATGCTCGAATTCTTGCCTTGCGATCTTGTAACGGTCAGGAGTGAGACGACGAGCACGTGCAAACACCGGCGCTCCTACTGTCACAATGTCGTGAGTGACATGGTGGCGTACCCGGTCTTCAAGAGAACGAGCAGGGAAGAGATCGGTAAAGTCTTCCAGAAGTGTAGACCACGGCGGAGAGACTTTGGCATGAGCTTGCACGAGACGCAAAGGTGGTAAACTTGATGCCACGCCTTGAACTGTTAGGTGGGTCTCAGAATCCAGGAGACGGCTATGTCGTAGGTCTACCACTAGTTTAAAATGCCAAAGAAAATCTGCACCGATGATTGGTCCACGCACGTCAGCGACTAAGAAAATCCATCAAAACGTGCGTCTCAAGCCAATGTCAAGCATAACGGACCTGTGTCCGAAGGTCCTTATGGTTGAACCATTGACAGCAGTGACAGGCAGCGTGGTCTGACGTCGTCGGCGGTCTTCCAGCGTAGGAGAAACGACACACACTTCGGCACCTGTGTCGATGAGGTACCAGACTTTCGTGACGCGATCAGGTGACGTGGAATAGGCGCATGTTTGGCGGGCCTGAAACATTGGCCGCCGTCAGTGCGTGGCCCGTGCGTTTCCCGCAAACTGCCATGGCTGATTGCGCTGACAAGCAGCGTGCTCCGTTTTGGCTGTGGTACCAGCAGACGCTGCGAGGCAGACTTGGTGATCTGTCGTGGCTTTGGTGTTGCTGTCGTGACGCACTGCCTCGGTGGTCTGCTTTGAGCGAGCTGAGTTCAGCGGCCAGCTGGTCCACTTTGCGGTTGAGCTCCTCGTTATATAGCTTGAAGGAGACGGTCCGAGCGGTCGTCGCGGACGGGCGCAAAGAGGGAAGAGTCACGTGGTCTCTCGATTCCAGATATGGCCGGGGTGCCGACATCCATAATTTTGTCAGCCATTTGTGCCAGTGAGTCGAGGGTTTCTGTGAAGGACACGCTCAAGATCATCCGAACCTGCTGTGGCAATCGCTGTAGGAAGAGCTCCCTGTAGAATGGATGCGTCCAATGCAGCTGACTGGTCCCCAATCAGATGCCGCATGCGACGCAGAAGCTCCGTGGGCTTTCGGTCACCGAGCTCCTCCGCGGTGAGTAGCTGCTGCAGCCTACGCTGTGCCGACTCGGTTGTCCCGGCGTATAAGCTCTGTTTTAAGAGTGTCGTAAGGTGTGTCAGAAGGTGGAGAGCGCAGAATGTCCCTTACGATGGCGATGACAGCAGGTGGTAAAGCTCCGATGACGTAGTCGTACCTTGCTGTTTGCGATGTTACTCGACGTCGGAAGAGAGTCTCGACGCTCAGAAACCAGAGTTCTGAGTTGGACTGCCAAAACTCCGGTAGCTTGAGAGTAGCGACGACAGGTTCGGGTACCATGGTATTCGGTGTGACGTCGCTGTTGGGTGAGGTGTCCATGATTAGCCGGAATGAACGAGACTGAAGGTGTTTACCGTGGACACTCGGTGCGTTGGCGAAGGAACGAGCAGGTGGCGCGTTGCCGTCGGAAGTCCAGGGTCACCACTTGTGGGAAGACGTGATGGCGTTTGGTTGCCCACATTTATTTATGCACTATCACAGACGCTGTTGCTCTTGCCGCCGTTCTTGCCGTCTTGTCGCCGTTCTACTCTCGCACTCAGCTCGAACGGGCGGAGCAGCCAAGGCGCAACATCGTCGTCGTCGTCGAGATGTTCACGGCTCGCCATAATGTAAATGTGGCCGTGAATCACACCGATGGCCTTGGGTTCAGCAGTCTAACTCCACAGCCTCGCTGCCACCACGGCGGTGCTCATTCGCATTTACTGTCATAAGTGTGCCGGCACTTACAGTCCCCGGCAGCTTTTGGCAATATGATTGACGCAGTTAATAGTATGGAACTATTGATGAAGCGTTTCTTGCTTTATAAACGATTTTGAAGGAATGAAACTAATGCCCTACATTTGGCCTTTCATTACATGAGGGTCACGAGAAGCCCTCAAAAATTTTAGTTACGGAAATGTAATCGATGATTTCGTCACCAGTTTTCTACTTGCAATGGGTGAACCGCTGAGCTAGTGCAATTCCGGTTGTTTTACGAGGAACTAAATATATACCTCCCTAATGACTCCGTCAATTAACCCATGGCCCTCAGTCCCCAGTGGCTGCGGAGCACCTGACCAAGGCGGCGGTCAGACCTGCGACGTGGCAGAGGGTGCTAATAATCTCTGGGCCCGGACAGGCCGCCAATGAAACTGAACCTGGCAACGTTCAACACGCGCACCCTCTCGAGTGAGGCTAGCTTAGCAGGACTATTTGAGGAATGATTAGGCATTGCCTGGGATATTATTGGCCTTAGTGAGGTTAGAAGAACTGGTGAGGCTTACGCAGTGCTGTCTAACGGCCACGTCCTCTGCTACAGAGGTCTTTCAGATAAGAGAGAATCCGGGGTAGGGTTTCTAGTTCGTAACAACATAGCGGGCAACATTGATGAATTGTACAGCATTAGTGAAAGGGTAGCAGTCGTCGTAATAAAGATGAGTAGGAGGTACAAAATGAAGGTAGTACAAGCCTACGCCTCAACTTCCAGTCACGATGATCAAGAAATAGAACAGTTTTATGAAGATGTCGAATTAGCAATGAGAAAGGTGCAAACTCAGTATACTTCTATACAAAAGTGGGCAAAAAGCAGGTTGGTGAGCAAGCAATTGGCAACTACGGCACCGATTCTAGGAATGCAAGAGGAGAGATGTTGGTAGAATTCGCGGGAAGGAATAGGCTCCGAGTGTCCACGGTAAACACCTTCAGTCTTGTTCATTCCAGCTAATCATGGACAACTCACCCAACAGCGACGTCACACCGAATGGGCGACTTCAATGCAAAAGTGGGCAAAAAGCAGGTTGGTGAGCAAGCAATTGGCAACTACGGCATCGATTCTAGGAATGCAAGAGGAGAGATGTTGGTAGAATTCGCGGAAAGGAATAGGCTCCGAATAACCACTACATTCTTCAGGAAGCGCAGCAACAGGAAGTGGACCTGGAAAAGCCCTAATGGAGAAACAAGGAATGAAATAGATTTCATACTCTCTGCCGATCCAAGCATAGTGTAGAATGTAGACGTGTTAGGTAAGGCAAAGTGCGGTGACCGTAGGCTAGTGAGGTCTAGGATTTCTCTCAATTTGAAGAGAGAAAGAGTGAAATTAGTCAAGAGGAAACTGGCCAACCTAGACGCAGTAAGGGTGAAAGCAGACCAATTCAGGCTGGTGCTCGCAAACAAATATGCAGCTTTAGAACACGAACATGAAGACAACATAGAGGTAATGAATGAAACCCTAACTAGGCTGATCTCAGAAGCAGTAATTGAAGTGGGAGGTAAGGCACCAAGGCAACCAGTAGGGAAGCTCTCCCAAGAAACAAAGGACCTAATAAAGAAACGTCAAAACATGTAAGTGTCCAGCTCAAGAGATCAGATAGAATTCGCTGAACTGTCGAAACTAATCAACAAGAAGAAAGTAAGGGATATTCGAAATTATAACGTGGGAAAGATTCAGCAAGCCGTAAAATGTGGACGCAGCATAAAATCAGTAAGAAGAAAGCTTGGCATAGGACAAGGCAAGATGTATGCACTGAAAGATAAGCATGGTAATATCATCAGCAATTTAGACGACATAGTAAAAGCAGCGGAAGAATTCTATACTGGCCTGTACAAAGCGCAGAGCAGCCAAGATACTTTTATTCGATGTAGTGATGAACAGGATACAAAGGCTTCTTATATAACTAGAGTTCAAGTTAGAAGGGCCTTGAAAGACATGACCAGGGGAAAAGCTGCTGGAGAAGATGGAATAACAGTCGAGTTATTCAAAGATGGAGGAGATACCATGCTTGAAAAGCTTGCGGCCCTTTATACGCAAGGCCTCACAACTTCAAGTGTACCAGAGAGCTGGAAGAGCGCCAACATTATACTTATCCATAAGAAGGGAGACGTTAAAGAATTGAAGAATTACAGACCCATTAGCTTGCTTTCAGTATTATATAAAATATTCACCAAGATAATTTCCAATAGAATCGATCAGGGCTACACTTGACTTCAGCCAACCAAGAGAACAGGCTGGTTTAGGAAGGAATATTCTACGATGGATCATATCCATGTCATCAATCAGGTAACCGAGAAATCTGCGGAGTACAATCAACCGCTCTATATGACTTTCATAGATTATGAAAAAGCATTTGATTCAGTAGAGATACCAGCAGTCATAGAGGCATTGCGTAATCAAGGAGTACAGGAGGCATACGTGAATATCTTAGCAAATATCTACAAGGATTCCACAGCTACCTTGGTTCTCCACAAGAAAAGTAGAAGGTTACCTATCAAGAAAGGGTCAGGCAAGGAGACACAATCTCCCCAATGGTATTCACTGCATGCTTAGAAGAAGTATTCAAGCTCTTAGACTGGGAAGGCTCAGGAGTGAGGATCGACGGCGAATATCTCAGCAACCTTCGGTTTGCAGATGACATTGTCCTATTCAGCAACAATGGAGACGAATTACAACAAATGATTGAGGACCTTAATCGAGAAAATGTAAGAATTGGGTTGAATATGAATATGCAGAAGACAAAGATAATGTTCAATAGCCTGGCAAGGGAACAAGAATTCATGATCGCCACTCAGCCTCTAGAGTCTGTAAAGGAGTACGTTTATCTAGGTCAATTACTCACAGGGGACCCTGATCATGAGAAAGAAATTTACAGAAGAACAAAATTGGGTTGAAGTGCATACGGCAGGCATTGCGAAATCCTGACTGGGAGCTTACCACTGTCGTTGAAAAGAAAAGTGTACAATCATTGCATTCTACCGGTGCTAACATATGGGGCAGAAACTTGGAGGTTAACAAAGAAGCTCGAGAACAAGTTAAGGACCGCACAAAGAGCAATAGAACCAAAAATCTTAGAAGTAACGTTAAGAGACAGGAAGAGAGCGGTGTGTATCAGAGAACAAACGGGGATAGACGATATTCTAGTTGACATTAAGTGGAAGAAATGGAGCTGGGCAGGCCATGTAATGCGTAGAATGGATAACCGGTGGACCATTCGGGTTACAGAATGGATACCAAGAGAAGGGAAGTGCAGTCGAGGACGGCAGAAAACCAGGTGGGATGATGAAGTTAGGAAATTCGCAACGCAAGTTGGAATACGCTAGCGCAAGACAGGGGTAATTGGAGATCGCAGGGAGAGGCCTTCGTCCTGAAGTGGACATAAATATAGGCTGAAGATGATGATGAAATATATAAAGGAAACGTTTCGAATGTCCCACTATTCTTAGTCTATGTCAGGCGTCTAAGTTTTTGTCGTTTTTACGGTGATAGGCATTTTAGTACCGGATACCAGGGCCTACATTCAACAAAGAAGTTCTCACACTTAAACTGTTCATAAGAGCAGCAGTCATTCCATAGTGATGACGGACATATCAGCGAAAGTGGCGGACGAATTGCAAAGTGTAGTCACGAATAAAAAGCTTTGTGAGTTGCCATCCAGTCCCGATAACGTACATATTTTTAATCAAGGCGGCCGACCAGTCGCAAACAGCACTTTCAAAAAAAAAAAAACAATTCGTCGGCCCTTTCACTCCGTGAAGATGGGTAACTAGCGAAGCTGAAACGTGCGGCCCTGGTTTTTATCACTGGCGTAATCCCGAGGTTTCGTTAAAATATTTTTCAATTATGAGGTTACACACACGTTCGGCAGCGACGGAGAGAACATGTCTCGAGTTTGCTCGTCGGCGTGATTAGCAGCATTCGCCCGCCATTGGCGCTTGCGATTCTTCGAAATAAATTGCTTCAAATTTAAATCAGTCCATTACGTAGCACAATGAATGGCTCATACCCGCTGAAGTAATGGCTCATATCCCCGTAAACGCGGCCTTCTCATTACGACGACAGCAAAGTGAAATTCTACGCTGGAATGATGAGCGGCAACACAGCCAGCTGTGGAACAAGACGACGACGATGAACGCGGGAGCAGTGGCAAGAGCCCGTGCCGAGCATGATCACGAGCGCAACCCGAGGGACGCAAACTAGTCAGCGGCGGAAGAAGACGACGATGCTCGATCCAATGCTGATGATGGTATTTTGTGTACACAGGCGATATCACCTAGCCATTTACGATTTCGCCTAGACATATAAAGCTTCGCTTTAAATGTTTGTTAATTCCCCCCAAGGCATGTCCGCAGGAAACATACCTACCATTACTTCCATCCCGCGCAAACAGGCTTCCGCCCTAAGCTGTCACCTCATTACAGGTTGCACCTCCTGAGACGAATGGCCAACGTTCGGCTAGTTACCAAGAAGAGCCCTTGAATCCTTGTAGCAGTGGATCTCAAGGAGACATTTGACACACACGAGTATGGCACACATGGTAATCGATGCGCTCAAGGAACCTGGGGTCGGCATCCGCATTGTAAACTTCATCTGCTTTCACGGTCGCACGCAAATCCCACGGTGCCTGGTATCTGCCCAACGTTTTTCAAGAACTTCCACCCATCACAGGAGCAGAACGCTCGCATTGCCAAGAATTTGTTGTGTCATCCTAGTCACACGGATGATGGCCCAAAATTTAAATCAAAACAGCGAAACCTGAAGCAAGTGCTTGCTCTGCTTCGCTAGTATTTCTTCGTCCGCGCTTTAAATGGCTCGTCCTATTTTAAATGCGAAACATTTATTTACCTATAGCGACCGACAGAACAAAATCACGCACATGGAGGCACCAATAATGGGCTGATCTCCGAGATAGCGGAGCTGGAAAAAGCCACTGGACATAGTGCAAGCAAAGTTTTATTTAGGGCAGTCTGGTTCAAGCGGATAGCCGATATTCACGAGCAAACGGGGATAGCCGATATTATACTTGACATTAACTGCAAAAAATGGAGCTGGGAAGGCCATGTAATGCGTAGGATGGATTACCGGTGTACCATAAGAGTTACAGAATGGATACCAAGAGAAGGGAATCGCAGTCGAGGACGGCACACAACTAGGTGGGGTGATGAAGTTAGGAAATTTGCAGGCGCAAGTTGGAATCAGCTATTTAAAGACAAGGTTGTTGGAGATCGCAGGGATCGGCAATATGATTGACACAGACAATAGTATGGAACTATTGATGAAACGTTTCTTGGTTTACAAACGATTTCGAAAAAATGAAACTAATGCACTACATTTGGCCTTTCCGTACATGAGGGTCGCGAGAAGCCCTCAAAAATTTTAGTTACGGAAAGGTCATCGATGATTTCGTCACCACTTTTCTACTTGCACCTTCGTCTTGCAGTGGACATAAGTATAAGCTGCTGATGATGATGACGATGATTGGCCGGTTCAGGAGATAGCGTCTCCGCAGGGGCGTCTGCGCAAGCAGGCGTTTGATGTGTTGCGACACCACGGACCCGAGCACACCAGGGTTGGAACCTCTGACGTGTCGCCGTGCGTGGCTTAGCTGTGTCCGGGGAAAAGGGGATCCTGGGGGTTGAGCCAAAGCCGGGTGTTTGGACCTTTACGGCCCCTCGGCAGAGGCAACACACCTCTTTGGCCTCTGCTTCACGTAGACGGCCCCACTGGGCTGACCCACCCAGGGGAAACCGGCTGGTTGCCTTTTCCTATCCCCCTCTCTGCCCTTTTTAAAGACGATAGTCTTTCTTGGGGAACTTAAACGCTGAAAATTTGGTCGGTCTGTCTGTCTGTCTGTCTGTCTGTCTGTCTGTCTGTCTGTCACCCGATGGAGCCACCCGGCCAAAGTTGGACCATTTGCTTACCGCCCACACTACTTGAACTGGCACGGCTGTTCATACTTGTGAACGTTATCGATCACAAAGTAAATATTACGCATATCTGAGGCGCAACATCACTAGGTAAGTATTAGGAGGTGTGTTCCTTTAATAGAAAATACATAGACACGTAACTCTAAAGACCCTAGTTTCTTAAGCTGCGCTGAAAATTCCATGCTATGCACGCCGACGAACGACGTTCCCCGACTGCGCGCCGACGAGCGCCCTCTGCCATGGAGGAAGGAAACCCTCTGCACAAGCTCATGTTTCTCGATGTATTGCCAGATGGCGTCCATGTCTCACGCAGCGCCTCCTCAATTTTATCAATGCCAGCCAGATGCGGCCGATTCAGCATAAAAGAAGTGCTGTCTGAGGCAGGGCAAAACATAAATGGCCGCTTGATGAAATAATGCGGTAAAATGAAATCTGTTCAAACAAACCTTCATGCCAGGACGGAAATGGTACGAGAACAGCATCACGGGTGGCCGCGGATCAGACCAGCACTCATGTAGTACGGCCGGCAGAAGACTATCGTCTTTCGACGACATTTGCAGCGAAGCACGCAGATACGCGGCAAATTTTTTTCTTTCCTATCTCCTTTCTTTACTGTCCTGTCTCCTCTTCTCTTCAGTTACTTCCTCACTTTCATAGGCGGCTCGGGTTAACCTTGTGTAGGTGCCCTCTCTTGGGTTTATATATAAGGTTATAGCGGCAATGTACGGCTGGCGCCTGCAGCCTTACACGTTAAGTGCTGCCGCGTTCCCTTGTTGGACTCCATGGTGGGTGGCTACCATTGCTGCCGAAGTACACTATACTCCTATGGGAACACCTGCTTTTCCATGGCTTCTTGATCGTCTCCCTCAGAAGAGGGGACGCACCGATGAGTTTTTTAATTTGTTCACCCGGCCTAACGACATTTTCCCACGATATCAGGTAGTACATAGTGAAAGGACTGAAAGACTAGCGAGAACCATATCCCCATTTGTAGTTGCGAAAACCTTGACCAACACTCTAGGCCCTGGCTACAAAGTCACCAAAATGCCAAGTGGGACCTTCTGCTTGAGCTACGTGATAAGGAGCAGCACAACAGACTTAGCAAGCTTGTTACCTTTGGTGATGTCCCAGTTACTGTTTCACCGCATCGTTCCATGAACACAGTACGGGGGGTAGTATCCGAAGCAGACCTCATCGACCTACCTTAAACCGAATTGCTAGAAGGATGGAAGGAGCAGAACGTCACGAATGTGCAGCGCATTGTTATGAGGCGGGACAACAAGGACATTCCCACGAAACACCTCATACTCACCTTCGAATTGAGCACTTTGCCACAAAGCATTGAAACAGGCTACACAAAGATAGCAGTAAGACCATATATACCCAATCCTAGGCGATGCTACCAACGTCAAAGATTCGGCCATGGCTCACAGAACTGCCGTGGTCGACTCACCTGTGCTAAGTGTGGAGTACAAGGTCATGCCTCAGACAACTGCGAGGCCACACCTCACTGCGTTAATTGCGATGGTGAGCATCCAGCGTACTCCCGGTCTTGTCCAAGTTGGAAAAAAGAAAAGGTAATTATAACACTGAAAGTCCGTGAAAACATATCGTTCAGGGAAGCACGCAAAAGGTGCTCACCATTCCACACGACCACTTACGCTGATGCGGCGCGTCAAGGGCCAGTGTCGCAGCGGCTACTGCCACCAGCCCAGCCCGCGCGCAGCGTGCTGTCGCTTGTGGCTCCTGCCCCCAGGGTGGAAGTAGCTAAGTCTACTCCACCTAACCAGCAAACAGGCCCGGTTACCCTAGGGTTGCCGGCACCACAACAGCCCTCGGTGGCAGCCTGCGCTACGTGAAGCGAACCCGCAGGCCCGCCAGCAGCTCCCATGGTGGGTGCAGTCAAGGCTGCCTCACCCTCTCCGGCCATTGCTGGCTGTGGTAACACCCGGCGCAGCTCAGGCACAAAGGCAGCCCCATCGACCTCCGGGCTGGTGGGCACAAATGTCTCGTCCTTCGCGGCGAGGCTCTCTCGCGAAACTTCTCGCTCGCAAGAGCGCGTGTCCGGCGCCTCACAAGAGGCAATGGACACCACACCCATCCCGACGGCGCACCAAGCGCCAAAGGAGCGGCGAGGTTCCCTCGACCGCTTCAGAAAGGACAAATCCCGCGTTACAGGGCCTGGAAAGGGCTCTGTAATCTAAGGCAACACTGCAGTTTTTTTTAGTACACACAGCACCTATTTAATTGCAGTATGAATACACAAATCATACAATGGAACGTCAGAGGCCTTTTTAGGAACCTCGATGATGCGCAAGAACTTCTCCACGAACACAACCCAAAAGTGCTGTGTGTACAGGAAACTCACTTAAAATCGACACATACAAACTTTCTCCGACAGTATGTTACGTTTCGTAAAGATCGTGATGATACCCTCGCATCATCAAGCGGTGTTGCCATCGTAATCCACAAAAGCATAGCATGTCAACGTTTGCGGCTACAAACGCCCCTCGAAGCAGTGGCAGTTCGACTTGTTCTCTTAAACAGACTCATCACCATTTGCTTGCTTTACATACCCCCACATTACCAACTACACAAACATGAATTTCAGTCATTTATAGACGAATTGCCAGAACCTTATCTTGTTCTTGGCGATTTCAATGCGCACAGCGGTCTGTGGGGCGACTCTCGCATTGATGCACGAGGCCGTCTAATTGAGGACTTTCTTTTCTCATCCGGTGCATGTCTGCTAAATAAAAAAGAAGCCACATATTATTGTCTCGGAAATAAAACCTTTTCCTCCATAGATCTGAGCATAGCTTCTCCATCCATACTACCTGAACTTGAATGGGAAGTTATAAAAAACCCTTATGGGAGCGACCATTTCCCAATACTGCTGAGAACACCAAGACAATATGAATCTCCACTACACGCCCCCCAGTGGAAGGTCGATGCAGCGGACTAGAAGAAATTCCAAACACTTACCAGTACGCTCTCGTGGGCTGACATTTCATTGCTCGGAATTGACGGTGCCGTCGAATATTTTACTAATTTCGTAGTTGATGCACCTCTTAAGTGTAGTCCCCAAACAAGTGGACTTTCTAGCAAACGCCGTGTTCCGTGGTGGAATGAACAATGCCGGAACGCACGTAGGCAGCAGAACAAAGCATGGAGGCAGCTTCGCGATTCTCCTACTGCTGAAAACCTCGTCAATTTCAAGAAAATCAAATCCCAAGGTAGGAGAACGCGCAGACAAGCCAGGAGAAACAGCTGGCAAACATTCTTATCAAGCATAAATTCATACACGGATGAGGCCAAGGTTTGGAACAGGGTCAATAGAGTAAGAGGACGACAAACACATCCGCCTCCCCTGGTACATACGCAGGGAGATAGCCTGGAGGACCAAGCGAACCATTTGGGTGCACATTTTGAACATGTGTCCAGTTCATCACACTATTCTCCAGCATTTACAAAATACAAAGCAGCAATAGAAAAACAAAAACTAGACCGAAAGAGCACTGGGAACGAGCCACATAACCTACCTTTCTCCCTAGCAGAGCTGCAAGCATCACTCACCTGTTGCAAACAATCTGCCCCAGGCTCTGACCGCATACTCTACGAAATGTTGAAAAACCTGTCCTCTGAAACAAAGAAAACCCTTCTCTGCCTGTACAACTCTATATGGACCTCTGGCGAGATCCCCTCTGCATGGAAAGAGGCCATAGCGATTGGATCCTTGCCCTATCCTGAAGCAGGGCAAGGATCCATCGTCCGTATCGAGTTATCGGCCCGTAGCTCTAACAAGCTGCATCTGCAAAGTCTTTGAGAAGATGATAAACCGCCGTCTGATACATTTCATAGAATCAAACAAGCTGCTTGACCCATACCAGTGTGGATTCCGCGACGGCCGATCCACCACTGACCATCTGATACGCCTAGAGGCTCAGATTCGTGAGGCTTTTGTCCACAAGCAATTCTTCCTGTCTGTTTTCCTTGATATGGAAAAAGCATATGACACCACGTGGCGATTCAGAATACTAAGAGACCTCGCACACTTTGGAATAAGTGGAATTATGCTGAATAGCATTGAAAGTTATCTGTCCAACCGCAGATCCCGTGTTCGTGTGGGTAATACCCTATCAAGACCATATGTGCAGGAAACTTGAGTACCACAGGGTGGTGTGCTTAGTTGCACCCTTTTTATCATAAAAATAAACTCTCTGCGTCTGTACATCCCATGTAACATATTTTATTCAGTATATGTCGACGATGTACAGATAGACTTCACGTCATGTAACCTTGCAATCTGTGAGCCGCAGGTTCAGCTTGGACTGAACAAACTGTCTAAGTGGGCAGACGAGAATGGTTTTCGGCTTAACCCACAAAAGTCCACATGCGTCCTCTTCTCCAGAAAGAGAGGTCTGCACCCTGATCCCAACATCGAGATACAGGGTGGGGGTCTACCTGTAAAAACTGAACACAAATTCCTAGGCCTAATTCTGGACGCGAAGTTAACGTTTATCCCACATCTAAAGTATTTAAGAAACAAGTGCCTGAAGACAATGAGCATCTTGAAAGTGTGGTCTCGCACTACGTGGGGTAGTGACACAAGATGTCTATTGAATCTAGTATAAGAGCCTCATTCGATCACGTATAGACTACGGTTCCATTATATATCACTCCGCGACGCCTGAGCGCCTTGAAGATGTTAGACCCTGTCCACCATCTGGGTATCCGCCTCTCTACGGGTGCGTTCAGAACAAGCCCCGTAGAAAGCCTTTATGCCAAATCAAATGAATGGTCGCTACATCTACAGAGAACTTACTTATCCTTTGTATATTTCCTGAAAGTGAACTCAAACAATACGCACCCTGCCTACACAACTATAAACGATCTGTCCAGTGCCCAAACCTTTCTGAACCGCCCTTCCGTGAGAAAGCCCTACGCACTGCGAGTAAGAAGTCTTGCCGAAGAAATGGATGTGTCGCTCCATGAGCACGAAGTCATGCCCCCTCCTGTATAGCTGCCGCCATGGCAGTGGCAGCTGATTGACTGTGATCTGTCCTTCATTGAGATTACAAAGCATGCGCCGGTCGCACATATCCGTATGCACTTCCTCGAATTGCAGCACACATACTCTTGTCCAGAATATTTTACTGACGCTTCAAAGTCACACCCTGGCGTGCCTTACGCGGCGGTCGGTCCGTCCTTTTCTGCTGCGGGAGTTCTACACCCAAACAGAACCATCTTTACAGCGGAGGCCTACGCCATCCTGGTGGCGGTTAAACACATCAAACAGCTAGACATACGCAAGGCAGTCATTTACAATGACTCTTTGAGCGTGTTGAAATGTTTAAACACTTCAAGTAGGCACAGAAACCTCCTAATTGGAACTCTTTATTCCACCATTTGCACCGCGTATGCATCCAAGCCGCAAATTGTGCTCTGCTGGGTGCCAGGGCACCACGAGATCGAAGGGAATGAGTTGGCCGACAAGCTAGCCACATCAGTTCATACAGACGCTGCCACTTCACCCATAGCCGTCCCTGTAATGGACCTAAAACCCTTTATTAAGAAAAAGGTCAGGGCCTACTGGCAACGTCTGTGGGACAGAGAAACGGGCAACAAATTACACACTATCAAGCCTCATCTCGCTCATTGGCCACCAGAATCAAAGACACGCCGCACACAGGTTACGCTTTGCAGACTCAGGATAGGACACACATACAGTACACACGCATACTTATTGTCCGGTGGCGATCCCCCTGTCTGTGATGAATGTGGCGAGCCACTCAGTGTACTTCATGTCCTTTTGCAGTGCCCTGAACTGGAGCCTCAGAGGAAAAGACATTTTCCATTACCATCACCGCAAAATCTCCCATTACATCCTTGTATGTTTTTGGGCAACGAACCTATTTTTAAATACCAATCCATCATCGCGTTTTTAAAAGATATACAGAACTTTCGTGTTATATACCCAGGTGACTTGTAGCACGGCCTCTCTGGAGAGGCCGCTGCTGCGGTATTTTATTAAAGAAAGCACGTGCCTCGTAGTCTTTGGCCACAAAGGCCTTCGTAGGCGTCGTGCTACTCTATATGTTTAGTTTTAGCACCATGACCACTTCTCATCTATTCACCACTCACAGGTCATTCCACACGTCACTGCCATAATTATATTCTATACATGTTTTACGCTTCTATACAGCGATTTGTTTTTAGGCCCCTTTACAGCCACATCGCATCCTGTCATCGGAGCTCACTGATCATGGCAAACATATCTTTCATTGTCTTTGCGCTATTTGGCCACATTTGGCCCTTGCGCCACGAAACACCAAATATCATCATCATCATCATCAGGAGATAGCGCAAACAAACAGCGCATATAGTGCGAATTAGGGTGGCCCGTAGCAGTAGGTAATGCTTATGAGTGCGGAGGTGAGCTCCAACAGCGACAAGCCGCCGCTACCATGCGGTCGTCGTTTCATTGCTTCATGACACTGTGACGCGTCCACCCTTGTCATGTCATCGTCATCTTTTTACCGTTTTTACTCTGCTGCTCTCTCTGTGTTGTCATATCTTCGTTATCACGCCGTCTTTCGAGCCGGCGTCGTCCTACCATTATTAGCATTTCATCGTCGGCATCGCGACGACATCGCGTCGCCATCACAAAGACGCCATCACGCTATCATGGTGGTTCCATCGTCATCATTTTGTCGCAGTGATTGCAGTGTCGTAGACCGATTGTCATTATACCATTGTCGTCATGCGGTCGTTGTGATCCCACCTTCTTCATCCCTTTGTCGTCATCAAATTGTCGATACGCCACCGTCATCATACAGTCGTCGTAAGGAGACTGTCATCATGGCGTTGTCGTCATACGATTGTCAACATTTTAACATCGTCATCACATCAGCATCACTACAGCGTCGTCACCTCGTGGTCGTCTTGCCATCGTGGTCAGAACACCATCGTGATCATGTGTCATCACTACAGCGTCATCATCCTATGCTTGTCATGTAGTCGTCGTCACAGCATCGCTACTCTTTGCACAAGTTAGAGCCGTCGTACCTTTAAGAAATGCTTTGCGTGATAAGTAATCATCAAGGATGGTGTCTGGCCTGATTAAATTCGTCACTGCCCGCCAACGTTTTTTTTTGTGCCTGCGCGCTGAGAAACAGCTAAAGAAGACTTAATAGAAAAATTGGACACACAATACTCCCATCAAAATTTCTGCCCAAATTCGCCTGGCGAAGGCGTTTTTAGGGAACTGATGCAATCTGTCTGGGTTTTCCTTTCTCTTTTAACGAGTAATATTCGGACCACTAACCAGAATATGTTGAAAGAACTAATCAGAACATCTGATTAGTTCTTTGAACAGTGCCCACTGGGAGAAAAAAAAAACCTGCCAGACACATTGCGTCACCTTTCGAAAAACGCCAATGCACATTCGCTTACTCTTTCATTGCGTCCATGAGGGACACTTCCTGCCACTCAGCTGCTTGACTGGCAGGGACGCCGAAAGTAGGTAAGAGAAGTGTACAAGCTGTCGCGAGAAAAGAAACTGCTGTGTCCCTCAACTACACCAAAACGACGAAAATCTATAACGTGTATTCCATTTGCGACCATCAAATAAGGCCAGACTGCAGACCACATCACTGCACGCTAGAAAAAAAAAACAATCCACCATACACGGTGGACTTCGTTTGCCACATAAGCACAGGTGCTTCTCATTTTGGGCATTTCTGTCCTCTACATTATTTATGGTGTCCCAGTAATGACATGTCGCATCGCAATGTGGGCTGCAGGAAGCCGGAGAGTTACCAGACAGTGTTACGAAACGTGCATTAGCAATAGCTAAGCCGTAGTTCTGCTCACAGCGGCGAGTTTCCTGCTCAATGTGGCGGTGAGTATTTACTGATCCTTTATTCTGACATTGCGTTACACTTATATATTTATATATAACTGCCGGACCAGGCATAGCAACGCTGATTACACTTTATGGCCGCAGCTAGCATGGTACCAGTGTATAGAATGTCAGGGTTGATTCGGACATTATACAACCTGGAAACGAAAACAGGCAAATATCTTAATTGATACGACCAGCGCAAAGACAAACACGAAACACAAAAAGAGGCAACGAGATATCTAAACATCTTTCGAATCACCCACGAGTTTATTTGTACAAATATCTTACTCCGCTTTCAAGTAGTTTCTAAGCTCTCGCCAAACGGCTTTACTCCTTTAATCTACCTTCTAATTCTCGCTGCTCTCAGTGGACCCTCATGGTTGTAAATTTTCAAGGGAGCTAGTCTTTCCTTGTACTTCCACTCATGAACTTAAAGAAAACGTATTATTCAATGCCTGAACGAAGCATCCGTAATGTTTATTAGCTGTGTTTATTGCTAGGCGTGTGGATTCATTGGAGGACAAACGCGCCTAAGTGCGTGCGTGGGGCTATAGCCCGACGCACGCACTTAGGCGCATTAAAGCTATGCGTGCACTATGGAGCAACATAGCACCGGTTTTATTACTGTAACTTTGATCGGCGTTGAGACCTTGGAGTTGTGGGAGTAAACCATTTCTTTAGCACCTGCACGATACGTATTTCTGTTACCCTAATGCATTTCTGCTATCGTGTTGTTGAGGCTCTTGTGGGCATGTTCACGAGCACCGGTGCTCGTGAACACGCCCACAAACACGCCCATCCTCGCCAGCGACGAGCGTGGTTATTAGTACTTCCAGAAGAACATCTGTATTGTGTGAGCGACTGAGCAACGTTTCTTCTTGTTTATTTGTGGTGTTCCAGAATACCTGCGATTTAGAACGCTTGTCACTGCATTATTTTTAATCTGAAGCATTCCTAGCGATCTTCAATCGTTTTGAGTATGTCTACGTATCTATCCAACCTCCTTCGCCGCGGTGCTGGCAGTGCCGACCAACTTGACCCGCTGGGTACAGGCTCATGTTCGCGATGCCATCGCGGTCGCTGCATCGTCGTCATTCGAGCTTCGTCTCGCCTTTGATTCTCGCCAATTACCTGCACTCGAGTCAGGTGGCGTGCATAAGAGGATTCAGGCATCTACGTTGCGGAACACCGGGTGGTGGTTGTCTCTGTACGAACAGCGATTCAAAAGCAAGTTTCCCGAGAGCGTTGATTTCCGATCGCCGGACAGCAACGCGCCGCCTTCTCGTGCTTCCCCACGTTCGCGCCGGACTGTGGCGGCCCTTATCGCATTTACCAGGCCAATTATTCAAGCATCGAGGCTTGCTTTTTCGTGCTGCACATGGAGTCTGAGAACCACCACGCAGCGCCGAACTCCAGCATGGCAGCGTCACCACCGCGACTCAGATCAACGACCGATCAACGATCGCCGATTTGACGCTAGAAAAGAAGCTCTTAGAGGGCTGCAGCTTTGCCAAAAAGTGCGTCTAATTAGCCTTTGCTTTCCTCAGGTGTTTTCTAGAGCAGTTCAAGGAAGGCGTGCTACTATGGTACTACTGGGCGCAAAGGTATACGGGAACGTGTTCGCAATGATCGAGCAGCTCGACAAGCTCTTTCGCACCATCAGCATGTCCGAGGTGCCCAATGAACGCCTGCTCGCACTCATCGATAATGTCAGAGAGATGGTCGAGGTAAACCTTACCAGAGTTGACGCCATAGCCAGCTACCTGCAAAATGCTTAGCATAACTTCGAGTCACACACTGCGTGAAATCTGAATAATTTTTCTCTATGTTTTTTGGGAAGTTGTACATTGTTTGGTGTGCACATACATGAATTAAGCCAGCAACATCTGCAGAGGCCAATATCGCGTTCAACCATGAGAATAATTTTATAGCCTGATGTCCGTTATAGTGATGGCGGTAAATACTGTTACATGCAGCTAATAAACAATATTGCTCTCCAAGGCTCAATTTTACAGAGCCATTAATCTAAAGTACGTCTCAGCATGGTTATTCCAGTAATCTTGGCTACTGAAATTACAGGCTGTATTGATTACGCGGAACACATCGCGAGCCTACGCACTTTGACCCATGGTTCGCGCGTTAACGTGCTTTGACGCGCTTCTGAGCCATCTGCCCATGTCGAGAAACAATGCAGGGAGCTTAACACCAGACGCGCCGCCAATTTCAGTGCCTATGGAATTTCGGAGCTGAAATAGAAGAATGCAGTCCCGGTTTCATAAGCTGCCAGCAGGAGGATTACGCGACGGGTTGCCATGGTCGAGTTTCTAATTCTAAATTAAGCTTGGGCGCTGTGTAGCCGGTTTGCAAGCTATCAAAAGGATGGGCAAGCAGATTTGGCAGCCGGTCACCGGTCAAACGATTACTGGCCAAGCGGGGCGGACAAGCAGAGCTCTTGCGCTAAGCATCCGCCGGATTACCGGACACATATTAGGAACGACAGTAGGAGTAGAGTAGCGCATGACCGGCGCTAATTGAATGCGGCACAAAATGAGGTAATATGAACTGTCAGTGAAGTAGCACTTTTGAAAGAGCCTTCTAAGCCGAAAGCATAGTGTACTCTATTTTGTTGTTTGGAGAATCGGATGTAATTTACATGATGCACATTAGCGCAATAACAAGAGGAGACACGCAGAAAAAGACAGGTAACACCTGTACTCAGCACATGTCTTGTCTTCGATTTGCTAATATGTGCCAGCTAAACTAAAGAACTCGAACAGTAGAGAATTTTAGCGAGATGGCAACAAATTTATTAGCTGTTCTTCCCCTTTAACAGGTATGTCTTGCAGTATTTTTCATTACTCGGCAACTGTCTAGATCCCCAGTCTCCTTGCGGCCAATGCGCGATCAGAAAGCCATACCACAGCCTAAAACTACATTTGAAAAGCCATAACTAAAGTACATGCAGGCTATCTACTAAATTACTGCATCATTAGATCGGCCACGTGCCCTTGAGCTCAGTGGCACTCTATGTGGTCTGGTACGTCCGCTGAAAATGCAATATATACTCAGTGTTTTTTTTTTTTTTTTGCAAGACGCGATGCGTCTGACCACCCACTAGGGCTATTCGCCTTTGCGAAAAAGCGTTATGCCTTCAGGATGCCTTCTAGACCTACGTTTGTGACAGGGTAGTTGTTTTGATTAACTAATCGCCGCACACTAGTAATTTAACATCGAAGATTTTATAGTTTCCGTCACCTCGGGGGTACGACGCACGAGGCCTGGTCATAGCGACATGTAGAACAGTAACACTGCAAGGGGGGGGGGGGGGGCACATCGCCGCGGCCGCTGTTTTACACTGTGTCATATTTCCACTGGAATACCCAAGTTGGAGACGTCTCTACGCGTCTACAAAATGTGTTGTGCCGGGTAAGAAAAAGGCCCAGTCCTTTCCATCCTTCACAATAATTCCAACACCACGAAACATTAGGCGCACTAAATATAAAACCACGAAACAACCTGTCGAATCTGCAATAGCATGTGCCAATTCATCACAGAAACTTTTATAAACCAAGGTGTCTCTCGAAAGGAGCTTCACAGAGGACGCAGAAAATATATTAAAGCTTAGTGCAAACCTTTCCAGCCTTGGCTGATCGTGGCTGCTGTATCGCCGAACAGCTCAAACCCAGAAAAGAGAAAATTACGTAAGTGTGCGATGCGAGATTGAACCCGTGTCTACCAACGCAACAGCCCTATGTTCTAAACATTTGGCCACAAGTTTTTCTATATTGATAAGCCTCGCAACCTGGGCCAGGTGGCGTTACAAACATTGCTGAGCAATGTTAGAGAAGAAAGAGAAGTGCAGAGCAAAATTAGTTTTCAACAAAGATTTGGGAACATGGATGAAAATAAATGAGCGGCTGAAGTGCTCAAGCATCTGAAACCAGAAAAGCGTGGACACAGAATAGACGAAGAGGTCAAAAATGTTGGCAGCCATGTACGGGATAATTGAAAGTGTAAATAGACAACAAGGAGTCATCAGAAAGGAAGTGAGTGAAACAGAGACAGCGAATTGGACGCACAGAACGAAAAAAAAAAACTGGTAATCTTCAAGAACGGGAAGAAATAATTACAAGTGAGAATCTGTAATATACCAAAAAAGGGCAGTTCCTTGGTATTTGAGGCTTGAGCTGGTTCCCTAAGGACAAAAACATAGCGGAGAAAATATTCGCAACCAGATGAGACCTGTGTATGGAGCCGCAAAACACCGGAGACCATACAGCTCATCCTTATTCAATGCGAAGAGATTCACCGAGTGAGCCCCGTCGGTACCATGCACCTTCCAGAAGCGCTTAGATTTAATATGGACGACAGCATGAAGCGGCCGGAAGTTGAGGTAAGAAAATTACGTTGAGAGTATTGCTGGGGAAAAAAAAGCAGGGAAGATCTTGATACGACCGGGACTGTACACGCATAGGTGACTGTACAAGGTAGATAGAGAAGTTTTGAGGATGAGAAAAAAAAGATTAAGCAGGTGTATACAAAATACTAGAATGAAAAACATGCATACCATACCTGATTAAATCAAGAAGGCTACGTGACTATTTGTTAACGCCCCGTTTCAAAGGGCATGCAACTAAATCATCACCATCATCATCATCAGCAGCAGCAGCAGCCACAGCAGCGCCGCTTGCGGGAGCTCATGAGAAAGTTGCCAGGCAGCGGGGTCACATAGGCGTGTTGTGCAAGAAGTACGGTCTGCAAGATTGTCTCTCTCGTTGTTCCTGTCGCTCGTGCCACACGCAGGACTGACACCTGCCCGTAAAATTCTACATATTTTCACAGGTAGTGGAAACACGAGAGGTGACAAGTGTGCACCACTATACAGTTAATAGCAGAGCATAGTAAGTCGCGTTTGTTCGCTTTCGCATGCCAAATTTTTACCCGTGTCGAGCAGTCAGTCGAGGGAGCTCTGGCCTGTAGCTGGGGTTCATTATTAAAGGAGACACTCGGGCTCGTAACCTGACCTTGGCGCCAGCGCTGAGTGCTGGAAGCAGCGGCTGCATTGTGCAAATGCAGTGAGTGGCATGAGGGAATGTGGTATTGCGAAAAAAAAAACAGGTCAACCTAGACGGAATAAAGGCACAAGCCCACAACTTCAGGCTGGTATGGTATGACAAAACTTTAATACGGTCCCTCGAAACGCGCGTCAGCACGTAGCAGGCCAATCCCACGTCGGTACAGAAAGGCTGTGCCTCTCTGTTGCGTCGCGAGCCCGATGGACAGCCCATAGCTGTCCATAGCTGTAGAACAGGAACATGAAGGTAACGTTGTGTTAATAAATGAAACCTAAAGTAGGTTGATTTAGGAAGCAGTGACTGCAGTGGGAGGTAAGGTACCGAGGCAACCAGTAGGTAAGCTCTCCCAAGTAACAAAAGACCTAAGAAAGAAACGACAAAGCATGAAAGTGTTTATCCCAGGAGGTCAGATAGAATTCTCTAGACTTTCAAAGCTGATCAACAAGAATAAAGCAAGAGATATTCGAAATTGTAAGGTGGGAATGATTGAGGAAGCAGTAGCAAATGGCCGCAGCATGAAATCAGTGAAGAAAAGTTGGTTTAGGAAAAGGTAAGATGTATGTTGAGGAAGCTAAGCAAGGTAATGTCATCAGTCTTTTTGATCATATGGTAAATATAGCAGAATAATTCTTATTCACCGGTACTGTACCAAGAGCAGCAACACAATCTTCATTGGAAGTGGAGATGAATGGGATAGAGATGCTCCTTCTGTAACTACTCTGATGAAGTTAGAAGGGCCTTGCCAGGCATGTCTCGGAGAAAAGTGGCAGGAGAAAATGACATAACAGTCTATTTAATCAAACATGGACGATCTATTATGCTTCAAATGCTTGCGGCCCTTTATCCACAATGCCTCACAATTTAAAGTGTATCAGAGAGCTGGAAGAATGCAAATATTACACTAATTTTTGATAAGGGAAACTTAAAGAATTGAAGAATCCGCCTTTTCATGTTCCTGTGCTGCTCTGTGCCGCACGCTGCTGGAAACGTTTTGGAAGTGTGCCGGGGATTTCGCCGGTTGATTTGTGCACCTGCGTCCATGTTGAGTGCGCGTCGGTTGTGCGTTTCGTGGATCGGGAATAATTATTAATGGCTTCTCTGGGGCAGCATGTCATTCCTGGACGCAATGCGGCACTTACCGACTACTGGGTGAGCAGGCGGCAGGCCTGAGTGCACTGTTGCGCAAACAGTGCGGCCGTGAGAGGCACAGTGAGTTCCGTCTGCCGACGCGGCTGCCTCGGAGTTTATTGTCGTTAATGTCTGCACTTTGAGCTCGATTTTTTTAATTTTTACACATTCTTTAGACATTTAGCATATTCAAGAAGTCTGCGAGCGCAGCCTTCCGCGCAGGATTTATCAAGGCCGTGCACTTGTATACATCTACAGCTACAGCCACAGATCGCTGTTAGCGTCAAATATTGGAGCGAAGGTACATCGCTGATATGAAATAGTGTTAAAACGTAGCAAAACATACATATCTGCGCATCTGAGCCGTGTTCCACCCTGAGACAAGTCAATATGAGCGGCCAAACTACTTAAACAACAGCCATTGACTGTGATCCATATACATATACTACGGGCTGTTCATTTATT
Source organism: Dermacentor silvarum (assembly GCF_013339745.2). Classification (NCBI taxonomy): domain Eukaryota; kingdom Metazoa; phylum Arthropoda; class Arachnida; order Ixodida; family Ixodidae; genus Dermacentor; species Dermacentor silvarum. Next base: position 78,244,084 of record NC_051162.1, on the reverse strand, counting down.
ACTGATTCTAGATCTTATTTAACTTCATCATAATTACAGTTTGCGCGTGCTATCAAGCATTATTAGAAAAATTTGCGTTCGCATAAGCGCTCATTTATAGGTCGTGTTGTTCTCTCGCGAAAGCACGGATGCCATCGCAGCTGAGCGAGGCGCTTGTTTATGCTGCTTTACGGAATGCACCGTCTCTTACTACCCCTTGTACATAAAGGTAAACAGTACATTACTGGAATTGAGAAATGTGTCAGCATAACAACACATACAGATCCACCCATCTGCGTAGTGAATGCGACCGGCAGCAAGGTGTTGGCACAGCTAGCGCTGTGTCGTCGCTTGCCACTTACTGTGTGCGCACCGTGTGAAGTGAAGAGTCGTTGATTTCAAATCAGTAAGGCCAGAAACGAACAATAAAAGCAATTTCCTTCACCCTAACGGCTTACATATACGTTCAGGTGCGCCGGTAACAGGTGCAAGAACTCCACGGTGCCAGGCCTACATTTTCGCTGAACATGATAAGTATTGGTTCACACTGCATGTTCTCGGCATAAGAGGGATGAAGCTTATGCATTTTAACTCCGTTAGCATCTCTGACTCATTTTGAGCACGAATAATACAAATATATATCATCATCATCATAATAATCATCATCATCATCACCATCAGCCTATATTTTATGTCCACTGCAGGACGAAGGCCTGTCCTGCGATCTCCAATTAACCCTGTCTTGCGCTAGCGTATTCCAACTTGCGCCTGCAAATTTCCTAATTTGCACTTATATATACAATTACAATTATATATACTTATGTGTATATTATACGATCATATATGCAAGCGAAGGCGCTGCGGATATATCGCGTTGTCGGTTCGACGGCCGGTCGCGCGGCGTTCGGTCGAATGATGGCCGGCACGCTGATTTTGTTAGGTGCCGTCGACGAGAAAGCCCATCACAGTACAACTCGAGCTCGTAGGCTGCGTCGTTGTCGGCCTCGTATGATAAGATGGTCTCAGCGACCCAGGCCAATTGTTGGCGTGAGCCTCTTGTCGGTTTCGTATCGACCCAGTATTGACTTGAAGCTAAACACTTCGACCCTTAATCGACCCTTAATCTTAATCGACCCAGTATTACCACGCCTTAAACCATTACGTGAACTCAGGCGCGTTGCCGCCACCAGCAAGGGAGGGCCCACGCTGCAACACGACTTCTCCAGCAACGTGATGATTTTAAGAGTCGCCCAAGTGTAGCGCAGGGTTTTTGTTTGTTAAATTTGCAATCTGTCAATGAAAGGCGCCAACTACGTGGCTCAGGGTGCAGTACGGACCACTCAGACGAGACACTGGCTGCTTTCTGTTTTAAATTGGAGTTGCGGTTACGCCGCGAACGATTTCGGCACCGCAACGATGTCGCTGTACCAGTGGAGTTTCAACGCGGTACACGACACGAGTGTTTGCAGCAGCGCGCGTCCTAGCGCTTTTTTTTTTCGGGGGGGGGGGGGGGGGGGGGAGGGGAATCTTTCCTCTGGACGGGGCCGCGCGGAAGCGCGCGCGTCCCTTCCAAAACGTTTCGCGACTAATCCGCTAGGGCAGGGCGCATGCGCCGTCGCACCGTGAAAAAGGCGGATTATCGGCCCGTTACGTTACTGTCAGTATTGTATCAAATATTCACCATGATAATTTGCAATAGAATCAGGGCAATAGTTGACTTTAATGAACCGACCGAGAGAACAGGTTGGCTTCAGGAAGGGATATTCTACAATGGATCGCGTTCATGTTATTTGAACAAGTAATTAAGAAATCAGCGGAGCACAATCAGCCTCTTTTTATGGATTTCATAGCTTACGAAAATGCATTTGACTAAATAGCGATGTCAGAAGTCACAGAGGCATTGCGTAATGAAAGAGTACAAGAGGCATACTTCAATATGATGAGATATATCTACAGATTCCACAGCTACCTTGCTTCTCCACATGAAAAGTAGGAAATTGCTTACCAAGAAATGGGACAAGCAAAGGGAAATAATCTCTCCAATGCTATTCAATGCAAGCTTGGAAGAAGTATGCAATTATTAGACTTGGAAAACTTACAAGTCAATATCGAAGGCGAATAACTTTCGGATTGCCATAACCTTCGGTTTGCACATAGCATTGTCCTGTACAGCACCACTGGGGGTGAATTACAACGAGTGATTGAGGAGCTTAACGGAGAAATTGTAAGAGTATGCTTGAAGATTAATATGCACTAAAGAAAAGTAATGTTGAAAAGCCTGGCAAGGGGAACAATATTTCATGATCGCCAATCAGCCTGTAGAGTCTGTGCAGTAGAATGTATTGAGGAAGCCGCAGGAATTACTGACAAGGGATCCTGATCATGAGAAGGAAACTTACATTGTAATAAAAATGGATTCGACTGCATACAGCATGCAGGCTTTACCAAATCCTGACTCAGGAGCTTACCAGTGCTGTTGAAATGTGTACAATCATTGCAATAAAACCTTATGGGTTTTACATGCAAAAACCATGATCTGATTATCAGGCACACCGCAGTGGGGGACTCCGGATTAATTTGGACCACCTGGGGTTTTCTGACGTGCGCCTAGATCTAAGTACGCGGGTACTTTCGCATTTCGTCTCCATGGAAATGCGGCCGCCGTGGCCGGGATTTCATCCCGCGACTTCGTGCTTAGCCGCCCAACACCATAGCCACTAAGCAACTACGGCGGGTCTATCATTGCGTTCCACCAGTGTTAACATATGGAGGAGGAACTAGGATGTTAACAAATAAGCTCGAGAGCAAGTTAAGGGCCGCGCGAAGAGTGGTGGAATGAAAAATGTTAAGCGTAATGTTAAGAGACTAGAAGAGAGTGGTGTGGACCCAAGAGCCAATGAGAGTAGCCGATATCCTAGTTAACATTAGGAGAAAAAAATGGAGCTGGGCAGGTCATGTAATTCGTAGGGCAGATAGCCTGTTAAGCCTTAGAGTTATAGAATGCGATATCACTGCATGTTATAAGAAACTATGAAAGAGGCAAATGACTCGTCAATAAACTAAGAAATTCCGAAGAATTATGCTTGCAATACCGCCTCACACGTACAAAAAGAGACGCAATTACCATCGCATCACGCCACACAACGACTGTGACGTTCCAAAGGTCCCAAAACCTATAACAAATTTATACCTCTGTCCTACAGGCACTCTGTATAGCGGTCGAGTTCGACTCAGATCAGGTGCTTTTTACGCTAGGTGTTTCAATCATGATTTTGCACGATGTGGATCCAGTCTATTGTGATTGTAGGCGGTCGCCTGCCCCATCATGCTGAGTAAGCTCAATCAACTTGATCCAGAAGGTTTGAATGCGCAGCAGCCACCATCCTCAATGATGACAGAAAAACTTGATCCTGATTGAGCTCGATCGCGATTTAAAGAATGACCGCAAGTCAAAGTGATTCTAACGACCGCTGCTCTCCTCTCGCAACAGAACTCGTACATTCAAGATGTCACCCAGTACGGTGCGCATTCTTTTGACAAATAAGCTACGTAATCATACGCTATTACTAAACCTATCAAGTGCTTGTAACATGCTACTATGGAAATGTTACCGGTCATGACACATGTGCAAACAGCCCGCACGCGCCATCAAACAAACATAAGGGAGGAGAATGTGCGTCGCACACGCAAATGAGGCGGCGCTCAAAGGGCCTCCCAAAGCGCGTCGAAGTAGAACTGCAGCGATGTGCGCGTCATCAATTGAAAACTTTAATGATTGCCCTACAAGGTGAAGCATCAACGCTACCGCGAGTAATAGCAGGCATATATAGCAAAACTGACGCTGCTGATGTAGGCTAATGCTAATGTAGGGTTTCTTTTCATACCGTTTGCACGGGAAAGTATAAAACTTGGCAGGAAAACACCTGTTTGACTTTTCACTATTGAGGCATTTCCCCACTCAACAGAACGGGGCTCCTTGTTTATCCGGCCGCCAAGCCATCGCAAAACAGCGGCGAGACCGTCAAGCAAGTTTGCAACGATCGCGAGCATTGCGAGAGCTTTGTGGCGTCGGTGATATGATAGTGGCGCGGCCGTCCGCTAGGGAAAAGAGTGGCGCTGGAGTCTGCTGGCAAACTGTGTAATGGTTCGGCGACTTACATTTGGAAATGCGGTTGCTTGCATGAACTCAGGAGTACAATCAGGACAAGATAGCAACCATAGGTCAGTGGGATGCCTCGCATACGGCGCTCACAAGAAGACTACATATGAAGCTGTGCAGGGTGATATGGGCTGCACAAGTTTTGAAGCGAGGGAAGCACAGAGTAAAATTGGTTTTGAAGAGCGACTGTGGAATGTGAAAGAAAGCCAATGGGTTGCGAGAGTATTCAGGTATTAAGGCGAAAGCCTTAAGTATCTCATGCACCCAATGGCCTTGAGAAAAAAAAACGCGTCGTCCGGTCCAGTGGCGCAAAAAATGTCATCATCAGCAATGACTTTTACTCACCTAAGCAAGCAAAAAATGCAATGGCTCATCGCTCGCGTAAGGCAGAGGCTACAAGCACTCAGAAAAGTGAAGCTAACAGTGCATGCACTCATTGGAATCACGCATACAACCTACAGAAACGTGGCGTCTAGTCGAGTGGTACAAAAAAAAAAACACGTGACCTTCTCAATGGCTAATACATCCGTTGGCAAGCAAAAATACAATGGCTCATACCCCCGTAAAGCTTAGGCTACACGCGCTCAGCTACGTGAAGCGAACCGCGCGTACTGTCATTAAAATCGTCTATACAACACACCGAGTAGCCTACGTTTCAATCCCCTGCTGAGAAAATGCAAGTTGAAGAGAAACGTCGTTGGCGCGAGTCTGACCCCGTTTAACTTGCATTCGAAGCCGCAGCTAAGCGTCGAAAACGCGCCGAAGACGCCGAACTGTGAAATCAGCAAGGAGACGATGTGAGACGGCACATTGCCAAGTGTGCAGCAGACTTTCGCCTTCACATGCTACAGGAGTGTAATATGCTGCCGAACTTTTCCTACAGGAAAACATTGACTCGCAGTGGATTACAGGAACCAGGAATTAAGCTTATCAGCAGGTATGCGACCGGTATAGTAAGCAAGATGGCACCAAAGAACATCGAACGGAAAGTCAGAGAGGCTGAGACAATCTCATAGATGGCGGCAATCGAAAAGAAACCTGCTACGAGTAACTGCATAAGTGGAAAAACGAAGTCATTAAAGAAACAATTTATGCTAACTCCAACGGGAAGCTGTTTATTTTTCGTAGATAGATCTGGATGCCTTAGAACGTCTACTTATCAAGCGAGGTACACCAAGGAATAAGAAACATGTGGTTACTGCAGTAAAGCTAGAGAAACAATGAAACATGTATTATAAGAATGTGAAGATATCTGTCCAACTGTCGATTTAAGCACCTCTATAGCCTCCTTGAGGCCCTTGGGTTCGGGGATAGCAGATGGAGTATAGACATGTCCATAATAGAGATGCAGTACGAGGCGATTGGAGGTTTGGTGGCAGATAGGTAGAGACCACAAACAACGGAGGTACACAAAAACAAAGTTCCCAATAAAGTTCAGAAAGTTTGATGTGCGGGGATCTTTTGTGTATATTTTAAAACTATAGGTAGGACACTAGGTAAAATAAGAACTAGAGGTTGGTGGTGCAACCCTCGGCCCCATTACAAAGGGGACGCTCACAGCATCCATCCATCCATTACAGAACTATGGCAGGCGCACTTCTCTCTAACCATCATCAAGTTGTTTCTTGGGGCAATTTCCGCATGCGTTATGTCGGGAAGGCACAAGTGCGAGCATGTGACCACATGCCGGTCTTCATGACGCTATGGAAGCCGGAATGAAGCCTGCAAATAATTGTCGAAGAGCTGTCTTTCGCATCGTAATTTTCTCTCAATATACATCTTCTCACCATTATACCCTTGACAAAGGTCATACGTCGCCTTAGTTCTCATGACTTCATTGCACCGACACCTAACAATGTGCGTTCACGGGAATTGCTGCTTTGGATTGCGGCACAGGTTGTAAATTGTGCAGTGCATAAATACAAACATTGTATGGCAATGTTGCGACCTGTGCGTTGCACAAACATCAACAATACAGGAAACTCTGCAAGTTGCGTAGAATTGAAATAACGAAGTTGCACACATCGCATTTAGTTTTAAGGTATTATTACAGGTTTCACGAAAGTTCCCCTTCACATATATTATAATGTGCGCATTGAATCTGCATATTATGTTAAGTAATCGAACGAATTGATAGCGGGTGGCAAAGGCTATAGGCCGCATTCCATGAGACAACAGCATTCTCTACTTCTAGTTTTAAAAGGCGGCTTCTTGTATCTATTATAAAACAGCACTAACAGGAGAAACCGGCACTGCATGCCACACGACCGAACCTCAGCTGCTCACTGCGCCGGCACATGATCAGCGCTCGCCCAGTGTACTCGCCAGTGTAAAAAAGTGTGCTGCATGGTATTACTCTATCGTGCCTGATTTTTCTCTGAGAGAGATCCATTACTTTTGCTACCGAACGCGCTGTTCTGGGAGCACAGAAAACTTTCCGAGAACAGCCGAGTACCGGGACAGTGAAACCTCGAATCAGAACTTTGTGCGGAACCCGCCATGTCTTCTTGAGCGCGCTCACACACACTTAAAGTAAAACGATACACCAAGGGAAGCCTCTGCGTCGAGGTCTGCGATGATGACAAAGCAAGCGGAGTGCAGGAAAATCCGTGCTTCGGGGAAACAGTAATTTCCGCCACGGACGGAATTGCCAGACTCTGGTGCCGTTCGAAACAATGCACACCCTTGACGTTCTGAAAGAGAATCCCTCGACTAACGCAGGGTAACGGCCAACAGATAAAAATGCAGCCATTTCAATTGGTAATGTTTCCACCATGGTGGCCTAAGAGGGGGCGGGGGTATTTTGTGTCAAGTAAGAGATGCTAGCGCATGAGACTAAAGTACCCACTAGATGATCTTCGTGGTACATCACAGAGTTTCATCTGTCAGAGGATTAATGCTTGGGCAAGTTGGTTTTATGATGATTGCAGGAAATAGATACCAAAGGACCACCCAGGAATAAGGAAAGGCACAAGGAAGTGTCCATTATTCGGTGTACTGTACCCTAACTTGTGTCCGTGTCCTTTTTGCCAATTTTGTGCAAGTGACAAAGAATACGCGACATTTCACTGACTTATCTGTTCCTCATTCACAAAATATGAAAAGTTGTAAACATATGCGTCAAGTTTACACAATTATATTCCTAGGCTATAGAGACGGCACAAAGAGCAAGTTTGTACGATGGCACTTTGTGCAGGTTGTAGTGTGTCATCCTTAGTGCAGAGTAATTAGGCATCTCTTTATTGTTTAGTCAGTCGGTCGGTCAATCACGCTGTGTTTCTTTGTATATAGAATTCAATACAAGACCGAAAGCGCTTGCAAGAGGTAAATATTGGCACCAGCAGTATGAGAAAGAAAAAAATTACCCTTTTTTCATTGCTTACGGAAACAGGCCCGTCGAACTTTTGGTCAAACATTGTAGTATGCTTTCAGGAGACAGGTCATCTGTAGTAATACACTATACACTTAGGTGAAATGAAGGCACTTCACGTAAGCTGAGCGTGCAATTTACCTGGTGCTGAATATTAGCGTTTTTTTGCCGCCAATTGAAAGAAGGAGCAAAGGCATGCCGCGTACACAAATGTGTAACCGTGACTAAAAATGAGCGTGCGTGTCTCCAGTTGTCCATGCGGCGCCCTTAAGTGGTTGTGCGTTTCGTTTGTTTTTACTTGGATTATTCTGCGCCAAATACCGTCACTTTGTTGGTTTACTGCAGCGTTTGTGGTCAGAGTTTAAACACATCTATAGAGAAATTTAGTACGGCAGGTGGTCGTGTGTTGCCGCAGGTGGCATAAGGGGGGGGGGGGGGGGGGGTGGCTGCCGTGGTTGGCCGTCAATTGTACCGTCTGAGCACGTCATACGTTGATTGCAAGGGTGCGTCACTAAACGCTGATCAACTCCCTTGCTCAAAAACAAGCAACTAATAATGCTGAACTCCCTTCCTGTTTGTTGTCATCAGCTGTGCACAACAAAATATTTGAATAAAGTCGAATCTGCATGCTAACCAGTAGCTGACGCAGAGGACATTGAAGGGAACGGTTGCTGTTGAATTCTTTTCCCCTCGTTTATTTACTGCGACTAGTACAATAACCTGCCGCCGCTCCTGAAACCAAACTCCCGCTTGAAACAAAGAATATGTCTCTGTTATTTCACACCACGTAAGCTTCGTTACAATTTCCCCTAAGGGCAACGCTAGCTCTAAACGAATAATTGACTTAAAATATATGTCCTATGACAACGACATCTTTTTTTATTATGGCACCGTTTCTTATAACAACGCCCTTTTTATTTTTCAAGCGTTTGAAGAAATTCATCAAATAAAATGCATTTTACAAATTCAATAGTAGTAACAACAAAACACCTCGCGAGCTGTCCTGACATACATTTTGCAGTAAAGCTTTTTAAGACCGAGTGAAAAATAAACCAAGAGTTTCTGAGAATTTCTGAGAAAATTCTATTTCAGCTTCTACACACGCAAAAAAAAAAGAAAAAAAAGGTTTTGACACGTCAGTACAAGAGTGCAGATGGATAAGTGATTATTCCTACTTATTCACCGAAACGTTCACACGATTCAGTAAAGTTCATTGAAGCATGCTTTGCCAAGCAAGGAAAACGGAAGGTTACGACATCGGTGCACACCACTACAGCACATATTCACAACGGTGGAGATAGACAAGGCCTGCGCGTTATGTGTAGCGCAGCTGTCGCTGCTTTCCCAGGTAGCGTACCGTTGAATTTCATGTGCGTTCAAATTATGTACTTGGTTCTGGTGTATAATCACCTTGTGCGACGTGGTTTTCGGCTCTTGCATTGGGAGGCCGCGTGAGCAAGCTAGCCGCACACTCGGAGATGGGGGGGGGGGGGGGGGGGGTTGCTTATGCTATTGCGCTGTGCTTGCAGCCAAAACGTCTGTGAACAGCAATGTCCTGAATTTGCAGATGTAAAAGCAGTGCGCAAATAGAGCAGTGCCGAGATTGCGCAAGAGCTAAAACACACGCAATGTCCTTTCTTGCGAAACCTCATTACGGGCGGCAGCTAACGAAACTAAGCAGCGCACGAAATCGAAGTCCCGATATTGAGCTTGCGGTAACGTCGGTCCTCCGTTTCCTTGAGAGGTGGTTACACGACCTGACCTCGGACAATCTGAGGTCGCACACTCGAATCGACAATCCAACGCGAACAGAGCCACCCCAGTTCTCTTTAGTTGTGTGCACGAAGGTAACAGCTTCGATGAATAGCACTGTTGTACTAGAAGTTACATTTCTCGCAGCCGATATACGCTTTTTTTTTTCTGCGGAATGAACAGATCGCAGGTTCTTGTAGTGGAAGGTTTTTTTACAGGCCTGACATAAACATTGGAGAAGGAATGAGCAGTTTTTCACAGTAGTTAGGTAACATTTTTATATATGGCATTGCCCACCGATGCCTTATATAACGCTCACGTACGAATGAATTCTGTCTCCTATTTTGGACATCGATGCAAAACAGTATGCTGGCGAAGCTATGAGCAATGCGTAGCATACTGCCTGGAAATATAATTTAAGCAATAATCCCACAAATACAACTTCCGGCTGACTGGTCAGTGACGAAAGTAAACCCAATGAACAAAACAGGGGACAAGCACCAAATATAAAGTTGGCCGTGCGTTATATTTGGCATCCCCTATCGCAAGCAGCTCAAACATGTTGTGTCAAAATACATACAGACTTATCTTGAATAAAATGAAACTTCTCTTTCGAATAAACGCCGATTAGGTATATTCTAAGGACGATTACACCACGAAGGTGGATTGGACTTTTCAACGCCTTTTTGCACCCTAACTGTATCTGAAAATTACGAAATGGGTGAAATCGTTAGTGGAACACTCTTACTGCGCCATTTCATTAATTTCAGGGAGCTGTAAGAGCGTTTCTTACAAAAGATACACGCATATGTAAGTGTTCAAAAATGCGCTAGCGTGGCCAGCGTGGCTACGTTTATTGGCAGCAGCAAAGCGAAGTTTGCTGTGATTTACTCGCTGAATGATAAGGGCGAGTGTTGGATGTTGAAGTCCTGAAATGTCACACGATGACGATCAATGACGCTCACAACATACAGCCACCTGCAGCCGTCTCGCAACTACGCCTCTATTGAGATGGCGGACACCGACGGTGTTACCAAAGCACTATAAATTTTAAATCATCAATAAATAGCGGAAAGTGCTGGGGATGACTTGGTAGTGCTTAGCCTAGCCCAAATACGTTGCCAATATCTTGCGATAGCCAATCAAAAGCCACTAATCGATAATCGGTTAATAATCAGCAAATTCTGGAAAATGCTGGGGTTGACTTGGTCGTGCTTACCTAGCCCGAAAGCCAGAACTAGCTAGGTGCCCATCAGCTCCGCTGTTTCTTTAGCATTGCGCCTCTAGTGCAAGCTATGCTATTTTTTAAATCCTGATTTTATTCGAGACTCCTGAGATAAACCGATGCAAGAATCAGGTGTTGACCAGCGGCGTTGTTTAAATATCCCACTCAAACTATCTCCTTGTTCATAGGAGATAACTTTTGTTTGCTCCCAGAGCGAACAGCATTGTCTATCTTGACAATTTTTAATGGAATTGGCTTGCATAAGGGGAGGAGCGCGCAGAAGAGGAGAGGGATTCGGTAGGCGTGAGCTCGTGCAGTAAAATGAGATGACTGGTTGAGGAGAGTGGTGCCGATGACTGTGATTGGTCCATTTTCCTTTGCTCAGCCTGGTGTGGCGAGTCGGAAATCAAAGTAGCGTGCAACGGAAGGTGAAAAATTCCGCTAAAACAGAATCTCAGCGAGGAGAGTTGGTAGAGCGATCTCGTACATGTACAGAAAGTGCTCGATCATGTTTTACGCCCGAGCACAATTTTTTACTATATGCGGATAGATGCATTCTCCCTGGCAGCCAACAGCAGCCAATGCTACAGCGATTGGCGAGCAACCATCTTTTATGCCTTTCGGCACGTGGCTATGGCTATTCGGAGACAAAAAAAAAGCAGTTTTGTTCCTCATATTGAATCATCGTTAGTGCGCACACGTCACTTTGACGAGATGAGTTTTCGTGGTTTTGGAACTTCGCGTGAGAGACAAGTGAAGTGGGCGCGGACCGAGAAAATTTGATTAATAGCGTATAGAGCAAGTGGCGAAAACGGCACAGAATGGGAAATTATTCTTATTGTTCGGCGTCATCATACATCATCGATGTGTACACGTCATATCAGACGGAGAGTTTTCGCGGTTCTCGTGACGTGGCGTGAAGGACAGGCAAAGTGGGGATGGCCCGAAACATTTTGGTCAATCCTGCAGTGCTAGTGACAGAAATAGAATACGAACAGATTGGAATAGCTTTGCATTATAGCGTCCCAGAACGACAAAATTAATACTGCTTCACGTGCTAGCCTTCCTCATGGCGGTTTTTAACAGAATAGCTTCGGTCACCACGAGCTTTAAGAGCGCCTAAACTACCCTCAGCTCAAAAATTTGATATGTAGTGGCAGATGGGCGCCAGCCTACATAGATTGATTACAGGCTGAAGGAGAGGCGAAAACCTGAACTTACTCCACTTTATAAAAAGCTGCAATGACAATGCCAGTGCACTATAAACATAGAGCTGCAAAACTCTTCGAAGTGAAACCGTAGTGAAAAAAGTTACAAACGTTTCCTAAACAACTTCAAGGGCCCCGTGGCATTTTCTTATTGCCTTCACTACCCATCCTCGCAGGAGTTCTCTCCTCCTCGCCACGTGCTTTCACCAACGCCATGCTGTGCAGGGATAGCTACGGGTCAGGTAAGCCAACCCGAAGAAAGGTTCCTTCATTTCCCGCCTCTGATCACCGATTGCGTGACGCTGACTTAATGAAAGCTTCGCGGATGAGTCCGTGGAATACAGAGGGCGAGATAGCCTATACTTTCTGCGACCACAGAGCTGGATTTCATTATGTTGGCGCTCTCGACCTTCGCAAACCAACCAACCGACAACGTTTGCCACTCTGACGTCACGCGCATTACTTTGTTGGTGCTGCAACGTGCGAAGAAAAAACTGCAAAAGCCGAGAGAAGAGCATGAGATTGTCCTTCAAGCAGAGCAGCGGACCGACCGAAAGTTTCCCAACCGTGGCGGCTGCTGCTGATGTCTTGCTAAATAGGCACGTGCCTCGTGTCACGCACACTTTCGCGCGAAAGCACGCATGCGCGCAAGCTTCCATGATGCCCCGGAAGCAGCAATGAAATGAAAAAAAAATACAATAACTTCGTCTTCAGCATCCAATTTCTCTCAGAATACATGTTTCCTCCCAATTCCTGCATCGACAAACATCGCCTTCGTACGCGTGACATGGCCGCGTCGACGCCTCGCAGTGTGCATTCGCATGAACTGCTGTTTGCATCTGCAGTGTTTGCAGCACTGCATAAAATTATTGGTTGTAGCGGTAGGGTGTAGCCTCAATGTACACCATGCACTTGTGTTCGCAGTGTCATTGTGTGGCGCCTTTAAAAAGGCCTGGAAGCCTTACCAACTCGCTCAACTGTCTGTTTTAATGGTGCATACAAACATTTCATGACATTACAGGGTAGTATTGATGACAAATAAAGACAATATTGCGCATCGCATCTACTATTATAGCATTTAAGTAACCACTTCACGAAAGCCTCTCTTCGCAGAGATTTAAAATATGTGTTTATTCTCTTTTTTTTATTTGTGGCTTCCCCGTGCTGTGCAGTGCTTCCGTGTTCTCCAAAAATTATCGTCTTGGATGTCTCTACTCAATACAGGTGTTTATTTAAAATATGTTAAAAATGTTAAAAGTGGTTAGGGGCCATTTAAAGTTCGCTCACTCAGGCATTTTTCGCTTCCTGTCCCCATCAGAAGGCGACGTTCCTGCCCCGGGAACGAATCCGAGACTTCGGGATCAACACGATAACGCCACAGTCACTGAAGCACACGGCGAGTTAGTCATTTTCACTAGCGCTTCAACAACCTGAACACCAGAGGGTATAATTTGGTAACCTTTATATGTGTATGCGCGGTAGTTTGTGGCACCCATTCGGCAGCGTTGAGACGGTGATTCCGCTTAAGCATTCCTACATCGTTTTGAATTTCTCCGAAAATCACTCAAAACACTACCACTGCGAGGCCCAGTAGTTTTCTGCTGGTTTTTCAGTTGTCTTAACCCTGCCCAGAAACTAGAGGCAGTGTGCCGCAGCTCTCGGCGGCGCTCTTCGCATATCTGGGGATGCCTAGCCGCCGGCAATGCACCACTGTTTCCGCGGGAAGGTGCAACGACTCGGGGCAAGCCTAGTTCGAGATGGGTTGGGCAAACAGATCGATACCGGCTGCCGCTCTAGACGATGGCGTGCGTCTCTGGGGGTGCCTGGATCTCTCTTTGAAGCTTCGCCTGCTTGCACACCTGGTTGGGCAACAAAGCCCACCTCTTTCATTTGCCGTTTCAGTCTATTCTGCCTTCTATCCCGAAGTGTATGTGGCCTTTCTTTCTTGAGTCTGTCCATCTCGACCCCTTATTTTTCAATGATGGTGTAATTTATTAACCCTGGGACACTCGTTCGCTTCCTTCTATTTTACTTGGTAGTCGAGGTCTCAAGAGATGTGCCTGATATTGGGATTGCCTTTCGTCTCTGGCTGTCTGGCCTGCGGTGTCGGAAAAAAAATATGAATGGAAGATTTGAAATGACGCTGATATTTGAGTCCACGTACCTCCTATCTATTTTTTTACGTCAGCGTTTTATGGGTTACATTATCTTGGGATATTGCTTCAAATATGACGCTCCGATGGAGGATTTGTAGGAGTTCAATTATGTTTGTTGGTAAATGGGACGAAGATTGCCTCTCATCAGCCACGTGCTTTTTACTTATTTCTTCCTTCCTATGGATGGTTATAACTTTTAAGAACATTTATTTATTAAATTGTTTTGTTTTCGGTTTCGTCTCTTGGTTGAAAGTACATTGATTGATGACCGGTGACGATAGATGGACAATAAATTGGTTGAAGATAGCGTACTAGGTGGATTGAACTGCGTATTTCTTTCCCGGGATTCTTCCTATAGCAATGGCACGTCTTTTTTCGCTACAATATTGTCTTTTATTTCAGAACCACCTACGAACGACGTTTACACGTATGCATGTTCGCATTTTCACTACTCACTTGCCATTTAATGCTTGAGAAAGAAGTTCTGTAATAATCAATGTAGTATGTCGCCACAAAATACTATTCGCAGCTTTATTTTTTGTTTTAGTGCATCTTCGTTATGATACTTTTGGTGTATCTCCACAGCCACGTTTTTACTATAATCAATGTATTATTTAAAATACAAAGATATTATGACTCGTTGCTATTTTATTAAGACCGAGAGATATAAATATTAACAAATGATGAGGACATAAATGCTGCAAGATAATGTACACTTGGCTGTACATTATCTTGTACACTACACAGGAAGGGAGGCGACGTTTAGCTGCGGCACCAAGTGCCTATTTATATCAGAGGCTCCGGCAACAGTCACCAACGCCGCACGCATTTTGAGCGAACGCGGGCAAAACGCCGACGGCGTCGACAACAGTTCTGCGTGTTGCCGGTGCTGCTTGTTTGTCCAAGTTTATACAGCTGATAAAGCTAATATCATTACTACGTATAGCTCTCTACAAATTTGCTATCGCAATTGATGCTTCGCCTTTCAGGTGAAACTGCGACAACTTTTTGATTCGCTGTGGAAATTAACAATATGTTGATCTGGGCTAGTTATAGTAGGAAATCTATGATAGCTGCATGATGCGCTGATAGCTACCATGGATTACGCCTGCAAGAAGAAGCCGTTTGGCAAGTCAAACAAAAGTGCTTCTGCTTTCCCCTTCAAAAACGCTCAATCAGAAAGGCAACGCTACGGAGCCGAAGCACTCATTCTTTCACTTCGCATCTGCATGTAATTCGCGAACGGAAGCAACTCGAAACTACGCAGCGCAAAAAATCGTTCCAAATACTATTTTTATTTTATTGCGATAGCAATTATATGGACACTCCAAAGCGGATTTCTGCCATCGGCGTCGCCGTCGCCGTGAGGTTCCGTATGACGTCAACGGCGATGAAATCGTCGCTGCGCTCCGGACGCTGTATGTGCCAGTGAAAGGGCGCGTGGGACGCGCGCTTTCACAGGGAGTGAATGCACGTCGAAGAGCAAACGCGCGTTCTGCGCAGTGCTCCCTGAAGGGCTGCAGAATTAAGCGTCTCTTTCCTCTTTTCCATGTATAGAGAGTAAACGCGACTTTTTCCGTCGCGCAAAAGGCTGTGGGGGGACGGGAGGGAGAGAGAGAGGGAAGCGACGTTTAGCTGCGGCACCAAATGCGTATTTATATAAAAACGCCGCGCGGGTTCAGTGCGAACGCAGGCAAAACGCCGACGGCGTCGACAACAGTTCTGCGCGTTGCTGGTGCTGCTGCATGTCCAAATTTATACAGCTGACAAAACTACTATCCTTACTCCGTATAGCTCTCTACTAATTTGCTATCGCAATTGATTCTTCGCCTTTCGGGTGACACTGCGACAATTTCTTTATTCAAGATTTTTAAAGCGACGCTTTCTATGTCTCACTAATTTATCCATGAGTGCCGAAAAAGCACTGCAGGAAAGCCAACTTACACAATGAAGCTATCTGAGCATCTGCGCACGCAATAGAGCAACGGCTGCATATCTGCGCACACAATAGAACAACGGTTCATAACATACGTATCGTAGAACACTACAGTTTACATTCGCAGTTATACCAATAAGAACATTGGGAACTGCAACGCCAAGCTACCCTGATGGACTGAATATATCTGCATTGCATTAAGCACGTCACGCAATGCATTCGCAGCCGTCACCATGAGCAGGACGTGGGTGCAGCGCACAGCAGAAGAGGGTGCCGTACCCGAACGTAAGCGCGAGTGCGATCATGCCCGTAAGGCCGATCACGCGTATCGGCAGCGGCAGAGCCTCTGACCGTCTACCATAGCGATGACATGGCAATACTGCGCAAGTGTAGAGTCGTCCGTGAGAGTGTGAGTGTCTGCGTGTAATCGACGGCTACTTGATCTAAAGTAAAGGCTATGCAACCTAACAAAATTTGTCTTCATTCAACTGCAACTTTCAAAAAATACAATTCTAAACAAGCAATCAAATCACATATGCATCGCATCGGGTCGCTCAGAATTTGTTGGGTTCGTTGCGGGGCCGTTGGCTTTGGACTTCGACGTTGATTCAGTTTGCATGGGAGAAAGCTTCGTGTTCAACCATCTTTCTTTAAGATTTTTTTTTATTATCAAATGAAAGGCTGGCAGGAAAAAAAATTCCCTTACTCGCTGTTCCTAATTTCGGCTTTATCGTGTCCATGTCTCTTTTCATGGTCCTGTAAACTGTCAGCACGGCACTTTTGGCGTAGTAGCACAAGAATAGAAGCTCCGCACGTGCGATAGCGTGTGCGCAACTTAGGCTGGCTGCCACAGAAGGTTGCCGTCGGGTATAGTAATTATTGCATAAGACTCTATGCTTCAAACCATGCGCTGTGGAGATCAACGCGAGAAAGAGACGCTCCTCAGGCACTCCCACCACCACTAGGCCTACGGGACGAAGCAACGCACGTTTTTTACGAATGACTAAACAGCAAACGCGAGTCTATGTGTGTGCAAAATCCGCGCAAGCTTTATGCCATCGCTTGAACGCAGCGTAATTTTCCTATTTTTTCAATATGCTAGGTATCCGAACATTGTTACCATTGCAGAAATGTTTGTGACCTTTCGTTAAGTTAATAGTGCTCGTGACGTTTTCGCGCATTTAGCCAATAGTAGTACTCGGGCGCCATGGCATCATCATGTGCCGTTTCGATGCCGGGCCTAAGTATGCAGCCAAAGTATGCAGCTTGCGGGCAGCAACATGCGAGTCCACATCCACTTGAAAGCCAAAAATGCAATAATAATGATGATCACAATTTAGATTGACAAACTTTTCACCTACGCGGAGCGACAAATTGCAGATTGAAGCATGAACTGATCAGCTAAGCAAGTCAAGATAAGGAAGACACTCTAGAGTATCGATAGAAAAAAGCAGAGATCAACAGCCCCAGAGTCGTTACAGCCATAGGTAACTGTACCATATTTAGTGTGTTCCAGCTAATCAGGTAACGGCGTGAAATGTAGTACTATGAGAATAAATACAATAAAGAGGCAGGTAGCGCAACGAATACGTAGCCGTAATGTTATGTTCTTTCCAAATTCGACAATTTATTGGATTGAATAATATTTCTTTTTTAAACAACCCCAAAACAACGAAAAGCAATGGACGAAGCACACTGAGCATGCCCTGTGCGCTTATCCCCGTTGTCTTTTCTCAAGTTTTCTCTGTTTCAAAAATAAATGTCGTGTTTGCGGCCAAATTTTCCTCTTGGAATCATACAAAATTTCTTTTTTTCATGCTTACAAAAAAACGCGCTAATTATGAAACTCAATTTTTGACCGAAGGTCTGCGTATTGTTGATTTCAAAGGAGACTGCACGAATCTCGCTGCAGTTTTGCAGCGGGTTCTCGCGTGCACCCAGTCGCTGTTTGTTTAGGAGAGTTACGACGGTTTAGCGGCGATAAATACGGAGTGTATTGCTTCTTTGAAGGCTCCCATCAGTGTCCTTTCACACAAGCGTAGGCGATGGTAGTTGCTATAGCCAGCATATAACCGCGGAGTCGTTGGACAACTGTACATGGGTTCCTGATGGATCATTCGAATCGAGTTTATTCTCTCACTGTCGGGACTACTGCAGGATGTGAAGCCGATCGAAAAGTGTTTGCAAGGGAAGCGGATTGCTGAAGGGTTCTGGTTGTGCTAGCGAAGAAATCGAAGGGAAGGCGTAATTGAATGCCTCGGGCAGGATGAATGCAAATTACATTCGGATGGAGCTTGAATCCCGATGCGTGAATAAGCTGGTGCACTGGGTAAAAGAACAGGTGAAGCCCTCAGGCAATGGATCGATGTTCTCAATGGCGATGGCTTGGTTCAGAAGACCAGAGTCCTTCCACGGCCAAGCATTGTCGGATGTTGAGACTGGCGCAGCTGGGTGGATTTAGTCGTTATCGATTTTCAAACAGTCGAGACACGAACGAGACGCTCATTTTGACAACACTGAACCAAGCGTTCCTGGGTGGCCTTTAGACGACAAGAAGGGGAAGCCACCTTGACCATGGGAGCGTGTCAATGTATCATATTACTTTTCGCGGACAGGCATTACAATGACGTAGCAAAAATGCGTTCGTATAGGTTAATAATTTTTGAAGACATTAATTTGTGCACCGGAGAATGTGGGCTTTTTTTATTGCGATAAGGACTTGCCGTTAAGGCATAATTCTTGATGTGTATATGTGTATTATATGTGTGCTGTGAGGCCTGTGTTGTGTAAGAATTGAAGCAGTGTTTTGTGGAATCTGTTATCATGTATCCAGCGGTCATAGCTGGTTGTCACACTGTAGCGGAGGCCAGCTTGCAGTACGAGACACGAGAGTTCCGATTGTAAACCAGTACATGTCCATGTTAGGTGGTATGCATCTGCTTCCATCACAGGGACAGAGCAGTATGGACACATAGCACCCAGTGGTAAATGCGACCAGTTCCACCTTGAGATCGCGGCCGGTGTAAGGGCCACCCCGGCCCGAAGCCTCCTAAGCACAAATTCCTCCGCCCTAGTAAGGTGAAGGGGAAGGGTGCAGACACACGGTGCTATAAGAGCCCGTGTCTGTATCCACACATATAAATTCATGGCTTTATCAAGACAAAAAGCCACTAAATATACCAGACAAAAAGAGGGCATGCAGTGGGGTGTGACGAAGAACAGTGAAACAAACATAAATCAACATGGCCGTAGCCGCGACTGTGGCAAGACTGAAAGCTCTTTATCTCACGGATGGACCAACATCATAATTACGCACCTATCACCCAGATACCCTATAACCTGTGCTTTGATAATAGATCGAGTTGCTTGGTCTAAATGTTTTTCCCAAAGAACACAATCTTCAAGCTTTTGTTTACATCCACAATGGCGAACGTGAATTCCAGCATGACAGAACATACAGCTGTACACAATACAGATATGTTCCCGAAACTGTTCATTAAGACAGTAGCAACATCTTTACTACCGCACCTCAAAGCAGTCGCCCACACAACATCTTTGAGAAACGCTGTCTTCTTTTGACGACAACGTGTTGCCCGATAGGCCTAATCTCACAGTTCGTTGTGTCATACAGTTACATTATTGTGTTGATTCTTCTGTTTTTAACTCCAGTCGATCGGTAAACATGTCTTCGTGCCAAATGATTTGGCAGCACCTTCATAAGAGGGCTGTGATGCGGAAGGACCATGCGCCCAAAGAAGTTCCGGTTCACATTTTCGTTGTGTGCTGCTTAACTCTGCTTTTTCATTTCGTCCACGGCCTGCTTCGCTTGCTGTGACATTTCCTGCCACACTCAAAATGTGATGCGATTGAGGTGTATTGCATTTGGTCCACGTTTTTTGTTCATTTGCTGCTTCTCCCTTTGTCCCGTGAATAAAGTCATTCTGAACTGAGAACCCCGTAATTAGCACCGAGACGCTATTGCAGAAGCTTTGCTTTGGGTAATTCCGCTGATTTTCTGTACTATACTGGACGGCACATCGGAGCTATTTTCTTTTTTGAAACCCCCCGAATGCGCACTTTAGAGATGCCAATGCCTCTCGCGTCAGCCACGAACGGGCAATTACAGGAGATCAGAGGACTAACGGCAAGTATTTCTCGAGGTAAATGTTTCCTTGCTGCCGTTCCCAGTAAATACAGCTTGGGACAGTTAGGGAGGGTGGGTGGCTGCTAATTTCTGGTGTCACCGTGCCACTACCGTTGGGCCCAACCACATCGAAGAAACACAAATTGTTCCGTGGTTTTCTACATTTTCTGTGATAAAAAGAAACTTACGAATAAGTGGCCTGCGATTTTGGGAAGGAGCAGTCTTTTCATGCTGACGCGGGTGTGGGTGATTGCAATGGGTTTTAGAAGAAGATCCGACAACATCAAATCAAGGCACCCCGCTATAGAGAACACTGAAAAATACAAATTATAAAAAAGTGAGACAATGCGCACTCCGCCCTAAGAGCTATGGGCTCAACTAATGTAATGAATACGGCGGAGAGACAAGTGGAACAAAAATTTTTATGCAAAGAACAATATAGAAACTAATAGTAAAGTCCGCCTGCCGAAATTTAAGTAGGACGCTATATAAAAGAAACCTTTCACGTTTTCATCATTTTGCATGTCAATTTCTGGCGATTCCAGCTACGAGTGAGGAGCCTATCACCAAGTGAAGAATATAATTCAATCTCAAAACAAGCAAAGAAGACATATGCGACCAGATTAACTCAACAAGAAATGTACAGTGGAAAAACCTCCTATGGTACCATGGTTATTTTGGAAGGCAAGAAAAAAACATCGAATACTTTTTCTTCGCAGCGTTGAAGTTTAGTGCACTTATCAATAATACTGGCAAAAGCGAGCTTTACAAAAAAAGCTTCCATTCGCAAAAGCCACATTCACTTTCCATGAGTGGTAGGATGGCAGAGAACATTGTATAATAACACGGTATGAATTTTTTAATATACGCAACTCCTATTGTTGGCGGAACAAAATCACAGTTGCAGTTCCAAATACCAGTTCTTGGAATTGCTGGCCGTTAAGAGGCCACTCGCATAGCAGCTTTTCTGCTTCAGTCTTTTATGGTGGACCAAAATACATATGCACACAAAGGTTTTCATTTAATTTCACTTTATTTCTTTTAAGAAAACACAATGGGGTGCTACATAACGGGTGTGTCAAGGAAATACAAGAGACCGTCGAATAAATTTAACGTGGCAGGGGACTGGTTACGTTCGATGTAAGGCTGGAAGGGCAGGTGATAGCAGCGTTGCGGGAAAGGCCTACAAAGTTACCATTAAGGTTTTCTATAAGGTTACTCTTATGTAGTTCCACGCACGGGGTGCCCACAAAAAAGAAAATACTGGCAGAAAGTATTGTGAAGTATTGACGAAGTCAATGGTGGCTTCTTTACGTGACCTTTCTGTCTGTATTTATGCACCCCTTGATTTACAGAAATTTTTATGCGTGCAATCTGTCTAGGTAAGACTCTTGTGGTATAGAATTTGGTGACGGTGCTGAGTAAATTTTGATGTAGTAGAAGTGTCTGGCAGCGAGCACTAACTATATAGCAGCGATAATAAGTCAGGTCTCACAGAACCACCCGAGTGATACCTAGTGACACACACCACGCACACGCAAGTGTGTGTGTGTGTGTGTGTGTGTGTGTGTGTGTGTGTGTGTGTGTGTGTGTGTGTGTGTGTGTGTGTGTGTGTGTGTGTGTGTGTGTGTGTGTGCGGGGAGGGGAGGTTGATGTGATCTCGGTGACGTCACGCACGCGTGTTAACGGTTGCCTGCGTCGAGGAATCATGTGTCCCTCATCTCGCCCGCCGGCTGCCTTTCCACACCATTTCTTCTGCTTTATTCTATTCTCCGCTGTCTCCCTAAGTTTTTGGCCCTCTCGAGTTTATGGTGCGATAACGCCATCTGTCCGGCCACAGAAAGTGCACGAATTAGACAAAGCAGGCTATCGCTTAAAAAAAGCACTTGAGGAAGAAATGTGGCCTGTAAAGAGCGCCAAGCGCTTTTCACCTTCAGTTCCTGATTTCGTTACCGTAAAACCTGACTTTATTCTCCTAGCATCGCGTTTACGGAACATTAACACAAAAATCAATTGGTTTCTTTTAGTGTTACATTTGTCGGTAAGTCGCTACTGTCAGCTCTAAGAAATGCGAGACTTCAGCTCGCATAACCAAAGCAGCAAAGAGAATGAAAATGTGCAGCCCAGCCTATATATAGTTAAATAATTAAAGTGGGCGTATGCAATAGTTTTAAGAGAGCGCTTTTTAATGTGTAGATCTACTAAACGAAGGCTAATCTTAACATAGCCTTTACAAGCATAATATTTGTTTTTAAATGTATGCTTTCGTTCTTATGTCATTGTTTCTAACTACATTCATCAAGTACTTTATAGTTGTGGGTTCGTCTATTTCGATACAAGTTCTTACTTCTTTTGAAATTAATCAACAAAGAGAACAAAAATTCACGCTATCATACAAGGCAAACCGAAACGCAAATGTGTCCGGAAGAAAGCTGATTTATTTTTTCTACAAATTTTTCCCGACAAGCCCATAAGCCGTCTAAAAATTTATGTCGATTGCCAAAGTGTAAAGAAAATGTTAGGTAGATTTACATTGGTGAGCATCAGGAAAGTATCGTTGGCAGACAGAACGGGGAGAAATGCTTCTTTTTCTGACTTATCTGAAAGCAATCTCTTAAACTAGACAAGTGCAAGAAATGTAAAAAAAAAACGCATCACATTTTTCAACGCAACGTGCGTACTTAAAGTGAAACTATAATGAATTCACGCGTGTAAACTAGAAGACAGTTCTCTAGACTGCATGGTCATACTAGCATTTCTTAAAAGCAATGCCTTGGCGAAGAAAGTAATATGTGTACGTTAAGATTGAATGATTTCAGTGCAAGGAAACGTGAAGAGAGAGAGCGAATGAACCGATTCTGTTCATGTGAAAGAAGTTGAATTGTTTTTGTTTTTTTGCTAGAGTCATTTGTTTCACTGAACATAATTTATCTTTGCATCATTGCTTGCTTTACTTTCCCTGTACTTGTTTCATATTTTTTGCGTCTTGTGGATTGGGGCTGCGCTGAACAGGA
The DNA here is from genome assembly GCF_013339745.2 of Dermacentor silvarum. Classification (NCBI taxonomy): domain Eukaryota; kingdom Metazoa; phylum Arthropoda; class Arachnida; order Ixodida; family Ixodidae; genus Dermacentor; species Dermacentor silvarum. The sequence goes on along the minus strand of NC_051162.1, from coordinate 78,221,141 downwards.
TTCTTCGATGACCGTAAATAAAAAAAAGCATGTGTGACTTGATAATGATGGGTTCTCTCAGCGCAGGTCAAGCTCAAGACGATATATAAGGTCCCCCTCATCGTTCTGTGCCTATACATAAAGGCTGAAGAAAAGCTGTGTGCGTACTCTTTAGGAAGTTCACAATGCTTTGTACAGAAGTATGGGAACCGAGGGGCTCGATTTAAGCACATCCAGGTTAAGACGACAGAAAAGCAATGAAATTGAAAGGGAACTTATCTGCAGTTTTGGTTGCAGTGTAGAACTGACAAGGCAAAAATTAAAACGACGTTTTTCATTTGCTGCCATGTCCATGAGCAGCACTGGCTAACACTCCCATAGCCAGATCTGGTACACATACAGAAATACCCGGAAATATAGAGAAAAATACATAAAAGAGCCGCCGCAGTAGCTTGATTGGTAGGGCATCGAACGCTTAATACGAAATATGTTGGTTTAGCTCCCACTGGTGGCAAGTAGTTTTTATCGCCGTTTCACCTTATCATTTCTGCGTTTCAATCGAAATCATAAGTAATTTCCTCTGTGCTATTCCTAGCTTCATTGTCAGTTTGCTTCAACATGTTTGCGCGTCTTCAGCACGGTATAGGAATACATGGTGCTGGACCTTTCCGGTCTGCGATATCCATTAAGTACTTCGCGCTATTTTGACACTTCTTTTCAAAGAATCATCCAGCCTAGTGAATGTAGTTGCGCATACAGCGAAAGCCGCTGAGCACCCGCGGAAATTGATTGCGATTCCCATTTGCTTAGCTGCCTTGGTACTCACCGAACAAAAGCAGGTAGTGTGAAGCCGTATAAATAAAATATGATGAACATTTGTAGGGATATATCAAATGCAATATCAGGAAAATGGCGGTGCATCATAATCAAATCGTGGTTTCGACACGTAAAATTCTAGAATTCAGGATCATGGCGATGCAATCGAAGGAATCGCAAAGCGCCACGAGTTTCATTCGTTAACAATCAACATCATCAGCCTGTTAATGCCGACAGCAGAACGAAGACCTGTCGCAGCTACCTTCAGTTCACTGTGTCTTGTATCAACTGACCCAAAGCTAAGCTTGCTAATTTCCTAACTTTATCGCATGACCTCCTCCTGTGCCTTCTGGGAAGGAGGTTTCGTTCCATTGGCACCCTTTCTTTAATACTAACAGAACACGGGCTATATTAGAAGAAAGAAAATCGAGGGTCCGATTTTTATTAGTCATGTCATAAGAAGCCAACAAACAAAGACACCTAGACTAGAATACTCGAAGACACCACATAATATGGGAAACTTCATGTACTTATTGATTCAATTAAAGAAATGATAAACTAATGGAAATGAAAGTGGATGAAAGAACAGCTGGCCGCAGGTTGGGCACGAACCCACGTCTTCACATTTCGCATGCGATGCTCTTACCAGTTTAGCTACCGCGGCGCCGTTTTCCCATCCACTTTGAGGGGCATTTATGTTTATCGGTTAGAGCTAAAACTGGCAGTGTTAACCAGCGCCTACGTGCGGCCAGTTGTTTATCATCCAATTTCATTTCCATTAGGGTACCATTTCTTTCATTCAATTATTAAGTACATGTAATTCCTCCTGTGCCCTCCGTGGCGTCTTTGTTTGCTGGCTTCTTATGATACTATTTTCTTCTGTATTTTGTTGTACGCCCACCTGCTTGGTGTTCGGGTGTCAGTATATTTTAAATAAATAAATAAATAAATAAATAAATAAATAAATAATAAATAAATAGGCACGCGTCTATGCAAATGGACACCGATGAAATTAATTTAGAAATAGAAACGGTGACGTACAGAGATGTAAAAGCGTACGAAAATTTACGGAACACGTTGTCAGCATGCACAGACATTGTGTCGGCGCTTGAGAAATGCATCTGCAATCCTTGAAACACGACATTGACCGGGAAATACAACATATTAACGTGCGGCCCGATGTGGTGGCTCAGTGGCAGGCGCGTAGCCAGAGGGGGGGGGGGGGGGGCTGATGGGGCTTCAGCCCCTCCCGAAATTTTTTCGTGCTGTCATGCACCGCCGGCCAAAACAACCACCGGCGCCGGGAATCATTGTGGATTTTGTCTACAATGTCTTTTTGACACTCGATAAGACATTTCGGTGCGAAAATTGCGAACTCGGGCTGGATTTCGTGGAAACGCCCATGCACCTGGAGTCACATAACGTAAGGAGCCCCAGCCGAGCACAAAATTTCGAGGGCTTTTCGATAGCAAGCGGGCGCGTCGTGGGATCTCGCAGCGGCACCGGAATCTACGGAGCGCATAGATTTCAATTCCGAAACTTGATGGGTATAAAGTTCTCATACACTTTTGACGCGAAAAGTGCACTGACATTTCGAAAGGCGTGCTTCTGATTTTTAATTCTGGAACTTTCTGGGTTTAATGTTTTTTAAACTTGGGTCAACATGCACGCACTTGAACGCGCATGTCCAAGCCGTTCCAGAAATGGAAGCACGCGCTCGCAATCTTCCACACACACGAAAATATTAAATATCACCGTGACTGTCAGCTGGCATCTAATAATTTTCTCCAAACATTTTCAGGAAGCGCGCCTAATGTGATCGATAAGCTGGACCAGGGCAGGCAAACTAAAATAAGAGAAAAGAGAAGGAACTCAACGGCCTATTTAATTTGAGACAGTTCTTTTTTGTGGGCGGCAAGGTCTTGCTCTCCGTGGTGATAGGGACACTGGTCCTATGGATTTAAGCAAAGCCCCCGCTGAAAATACAGCTATTTCCAGAGCGCTTCTTCGCGTGTGAGCTGATTGTGGAGATACACATCTGAAGAACCATTTGGAAAGTTGCCCCAGTAATGCCTCGTATTTAAACCAGACGTACAAAACCAAATTATAGAAATTTGTGGTGAAATTATCAAAGAAAGCCTAGATGCAAAAGTGAACGCTGCAGGCTGCTTCTCCGTACTTGCTGACGAAACGACGGATATTGCTGGAATCGAACAGCTTACTGTTTGTGCAAGGTACGTAAACAAGGATGGCAACGATATCGAAGGAAGGAAGGAAGGAAGGAAGGAAGGAAGGAAAATAAGAGGTGAAAGACAGAGAGGTTAACCAGGTTAAGTGTCCGATTGGCTACTCTGCACAGGGGGATGGGGTAAGGGCAGAAAAGATTAGAAAACAAAAGAAAATTAAAAAGAAAACTAAAAGAAACGTATCAGTCCGCACATTCTATAGTTTTTCACTAAGGCCTGTTTCTTTTAAAAAGCGTAATAGCGCTTTTAAAGCAGTCCGTTCCGACGTCGGCTAGGACCAGGGACCAAGAATTGTGGCTTCCGTAAGAGGACGGCTGTCTACCTTGTCGAGTGTGGTGCTGAGAAAACGATATCGAAGTGTTTTTAGGTTTTAGCACAGGAATAGATGCCCCCTCTCATGGAGGCTGCAGGTTATATGTACATGTGTACAAACTAGAGCACTGCACAGGCTCGGGCTTACCCGAAAGCCCGGGCCCGGCCCGAGCCCGTGGGCCGGGCCGGGTAGAGCAGTTTTTTCACGGACTCGGGCACGGCGTGTGCTTTTTGACCCGGGCCCGGGCCGGGCTCGGGCTTTCTGGTGGTGTGCATGTAACGTGCAGCGAGTTATTCTCGGGCGTGTCAACTCTGAAAAACATGTATTTTTTGGTCTCGGGCCGGGTTCGGGCCGGTTTCGAGCCGGGCTCGGGCCGGGCCTCTGGCCTAAGGTAAAGGGGTGGCGGGCCGGGCGGGTAACGTAGATTATTTCCGGGCCCGGGCCGGGCCCGGGTCTCGCCATAAAAGTTTTGTTCGGGCTCGGGCGGGCAGCCCAACGTAAAAACGTGCCCGGGCCGGGTCCGGGCTGAAAAAATCGGCCCGTGCAGTGCTCTAGTACAAACTGCTGCATATTCTAGTCGCTCTTCCAGTGCCACTGCCAGCGCAGCGAGATTTTCAAACGTGAGATTACTAAAAAAACCACTTGCGCTTTACAATGAGGAACGCATGGTTATGCTGGCGCTTCTATACGCCCACAGAGACGTCGCCATCAACGTGTCCGAAGTTACTGAACGCTTCGCTAAACCTCCTCGCCGAGTGAAGTTTATCGTTTAGATAGCGAAGCAGCAAAAATCATTAATGCCTGTAAAAATATCTGTTCCTTCACGTTCCTAGATAAGCTCGTAATTATGAAAACGTATGATTGTTCATTAGCTTTTAAAACCACAGAAATTTTCACCGTTTATTGTAACAGTTAGCATGATGATCAAAATTATCTTGGGAATACAAAAATTACGGGGACATCAATAACCAATTTTGACAAACCTTGCTCATTGAAAGCCCGGCACACGCGGCGTTTCCCAAAAACGCACTCGGATGTTAGGTAAATCAACTTGCCGCATCATCTGTGGCTTTCGTTTGTCCTTTTCTTTCCTTTTTAGCTACATGTATTTACTTCTTTTTTGAAACGAAGCAATAGCCTTCTTTGACTTTGGGTGCAGAATAATTGTTGCCGCTGTACAGGCAGTTAAAATACGCATTCTCGTATTGATTTCTGTATTCTTTTTCTCTTATTCTAGCCACATGGTGCTGTCGCGATCGCAGCATGGCTCAAATGCATATCACAATTTCTGAGATCATAGTTTTGTTCTTGTCTGGATCGTCTTTCTTTATACTCGTATGCGTGAAGTTTACTATCTGTGACTGCTCAACATGTTTGTCTTGTTTGACGCATTATATACAATGACGTTTCCTTAGATACGTAGATTTATTGCAGACTTATACGTATATTTAAATATCTTGTTGCGAGGTTTTGTGTATACAAGCAGTGAACTTGGTTTCACGCTGACACTTTCTTGCCGTTTATCTTGGCATTTGTATATTCCATTCTATCTTCGCATTTCTAATGTATATTTTGCGGAACTTCTGCTTTTTTAATGTACTCGTTGTTGCAACTATAATTTCGGTGCAATTACAATATACGACCTTTATATTGATATCAGCTATTACTGCCACAATTTTTGGGACATACGCAATCCATTGCAACGAAGGACAGTGTCATTCTGGTTTTTCCCTGGCCGTTGCATATGTACAAAAATGTAAACAAGGTTGTTAAATGACAAAAATTCATCAAAATATTTGTCAACTTGTTCATTTTATGGCCTTTACGTTTTTCATACCAGCTGCATGCACTCCTTTACTGGTTTCGAACTGATATAGTTCTAAAGTTCGCGTGATATTTCCTTTACTTATTAGATAGACAAAAAAAAACAAAAACGCGGAAGCATTGATATCAGCTATTACTGCCACCATTTTTGGGACATACGAAGCTGTTCTTTTATGAAACAAACACATAATTTACTTGTCTTGACTGTGCGTAGCGTTAAATAATTTGTTTTCAGCACCTAATATAGAATGGCATTGGCAATGGCAATGCAGTTATTATTCATGTATTTGATGCCTCGACAACGTTTATAAGGAGGAGGCCGCGTTGCAACTTGAGCCCCCCCCCCCCCCCCGAAAAAAATTGCTGGCTACGCCACTGCTCAGTGGATACGGTGCCGCACCGCTGAGCATAAAGTAGCTGGTTCGATACCAGTGGTGGCGGCCACCTTCTAAGCAGTGGCGAATACAATAAGCCTTCACTACGGTGTCCCTCACAAGCAACTGGGCAATTTTCGCACGTTACAGCCAAGAATTAAAAAAAAGTGAGCCTGCTTGAGATGTTGCAGCCTTCTCACTGGTCCAAAACGCAAGGGTTTATGGCTTTAAGAGCTTGTTGCTAGAAACACTGGAAGAGCGTAGGAAAACAAAGTTTATATTGAAAAAAAAAGTTAAATGCGTTATATCGGTAAATAGAAAACACAAGAAAGATCCCCAGATTCGTTTTAGATATGAAACGTTATTTTGTTATCTCCAAGTACAAAAGCAAACAGTACTAGGAACTATAATTTTGTTTTCACCACTGTAGATTTACGTGGCCGTCTCTTCTGATTCGCCGAATCACAGAAACACTGACTTTTGTTTACACACAACCATGTATTAGGCGGTGACGCGCAAACGCCAAAGAAGGCTAGATGGAATCGCATTAAGTACCAAACTATATAATCATGTATTTGCTGCGTAATCTTTGCTACAGGACGTAATGTGACAAACATGCATCATAGGCAGATGTGCTTATTCACTCCGTGTGTTTACAAAAAAGCGCTGTAACGAAGCGGTCTCTCATTAAACATCAGTGGATTCTTAAAGGTAGTTAGTTGTGCTTTCTTTATTATACACCTGCATCATTTTACGCCCGTGAATACTGCAACAAAATAAAAGTTTAATCAGTTTAACAAGAACTAATTTAGGCAAGCCGGAATCACGTTCAGTACCAAACTAAGTATTTATTTGCTGCGTTATCTTTAATACTCTTTGTACACATGCGTCACAAGCAGATGCACTTATACGCTTCGTGTTTTACCAAAGAAGCACTGAAACGAAGTGGTCTTGTTTAAACATGAGCGGATTATTTCGGGCTAGTTAGTCCTGGTTTCTGTAGTATATCTCTCCAACCTGTTACGCCCGTGAATACTCTCAACAAATAAATGAAAGTTTGATCATTCTAACAAGCAACATCTAATCACATGCTTTTCCTGCTTTGAAATATTGTTAGTAACATTTTTCACGTCAACGTTTTTTTGATAAGGACGTCACTCATCAGAAGCTTGTACAGAGCTCGCAGTTTTTTCAGCAGAGGAATCAAAATGGACAATTTATTTCGCGTTGGATGAAGCCGCTAAAGCATGCTTCATCATTTTGAACGCGTCTGAATCAGCACACTACCCACTTATCAAATTTTTAGCTCCCTTTGTGAACGAGCATATTTTCTGCCATATCATCCCACGCTTTTATTTTTTAAGATTCCATCCCTAAACAGGAGGCACGACGAGATCATTATAAGTGCGCCAATATTACGAAACACCGTAAGTGCTCTTGACAGTTTTTCAATATAGAAATGGACATCCTTAATTCAATAAAAATATATACATATTTTTCTTTGCGCACCGCATATGTTTCACGGCCACACATGTAGGTGTCATACACGGTTCTTTAGGCTCAATAATTTATCTTCGAACTGCGCTCGCCAGCTTTCAAAAGGAGCCCAGCTGAGGAAAATGAATGCAAACACTTTTGAGTCTACGCGTCATTTAATTTTGGACTCGCAGAATATGCGCAAAGCCGCGTAGTCTCCACAATGGATGAACGAGAAGCGGATATCTGACTTAATTATGTTTGAATAGTAGCTGGTCCTGCACCGACTTAATAGAACGTTTCGCCATGTTCTTGTACGTGTACAGCTATGCATGTTATATGATGTCAAACATTTATATCGAAGGATTGCATTAGCATACGTCGTTCTATGCTGCTGGGCCTACAATCATTGTTGGATTGTTTCGTTTATGTTTCTTTCTACCTTGCTTTTGTCGATGCGAAAGCGTCAAATGGCCGCTTGAGCGAAAACGACGGCGGTGCCTGTAGCAGCGAGACTTCCCCATTGGCGGCGACGGCACATCACGAGCGCGCTCGTGAGGCTGGGTGGTGCTTGCTGGCTCGGGCCTCGATAGAGGAGAGCGGGCCAAAGAGAACACCTGCTGCCGCGATATTACGTGAGGGGAGAGGGCAATGGCACGACACCACGTCACCCACGCTCTCACTCTCGGAAGCCTGTGTTATCCGCGCGTTCTTTGGCCACGCAAGCTCTCGACTTCGTTCTAACTGCACCTTGGTTAAGGCCAAATCAAAAAGCGGCGCGCGTCTCAACGCGCTCGATTGGACGTTAATGCTTTCGCATTCACATCTCATGAGTGCTTAGGTGTCCTCGGATTTTTCTTAGAACTTCCTCCTACCACCGATTTCTCTGAATCACTTTACAGGGGCATCTCAAGTTTTTTTTTCTTTACTGTACCATGTTATTTAATACACAATATCGGAAGAACGTAAAATTATATATTGCACAACATTTTTTTTTTCTAATTCTAAACGAATCACATTTCTTCTTTCGTCGGTGCCGGTATGTACCGTTTGCAAAGAGAGCCCTTTATTTTACTTTCATCATTCATTTCATTTCATTTTATTACCTTTAACGACCCTCTCCTAATGGTTTGGTTCAAACTTTTTCTCTAGCCGTAATTTACAAACTCGCCGCAGAGGCTGGATGTATGGACAATGTATCGACAAGCACACGTTTACTTCGCCTTGGATGACGCTGCGGAGTTTAATTAACGCAGGTAGCGGATAACAGTGTGTGATACTCGCTTTCCTGATGACAGCGCGGGCTAATGTCAACAAGGCAGAACACCTGTTTTGCCCTCGTCGTAAAACGCACGACGACTACCAAAGTTGAGGCCTATCCCAGGGACGCGATGACCCAGGTCCTAATGTCCTTAGCTTCGATGTACATAAACACGTGTAATGCCCCGAGCTAGATGTTGGAGTCGAAGAAATTCTGCTAGTTTATGTAAATTTCTCTGGCTCTTATACTGGCAGGCGATACCTTTGCACGCACGCACTGGGACCCACCACACAGAAACGCGAACACGCAAGCACACGCATGCACGCCACACACACTCATACAAGCGCTCGAAGAAACGCATATCATGTAATTGAAATTTCCTCTCCGATAACAATAAAGGTAACTTCTGTCAATGTTCTCCTGTTCTTGGCGAGCAAGCGAGTTTACATTTGGGAAGAGATAGAAAATTAAAAATTGATTTCTCTGACAATGTGGTGTCGCCATCAAGCCCCACACACTACGACGGCTTCTCTTTCTCTCTCCTGCTGCAGTCTAATGGAAATTTGTAGGGTGAGGCTTCAAAAGCAGGAAAGAATAAGGGCTGAAACGGCTCTGTGTTAGAACCATGGCTTACTCACCGTAGTAACAGACGCACGCAGAAATCGATAACACATCATTATAGCTGTGAAACTTCATAGCACTTCTAAGATAATATGAATATTTGGTCCGAGATTGAGGGTGCCTTTTTGTTTGAAAGTAATTTCAAGATAATGAATAATGTTTAAGGCTGTGCTGCAGAACCAATACGATTTCGACACTTGTCTATACAAAGGTCTCTGCATTACAAATGGTGAAATGTTTTTTTTTACTTAATTGAATGGCAAACATGGATAAAGAATCAGTTTCAAGACACCCGTTCATATCAGTTTATAGCATCAATAGGAAAGGGTGCGAAATTACCACGTACGTTTCAGACACCACCTGCCATGTATTATTTTCTCAGAGAATATCGAAAATGTTTGCCGAACCAGGGAGAAAACTTGAAGGAGCTGAAAGTCCTGGTGTTGTCTGCAACTTCGCGCGAACCTTTAGCTATCGAACCCCGAATGCATATCCGCCTAATCTCTGGTAGGACATTGCGGATTTGTGTCTGCGTGTAATGCCATGTCTGCTGGTGGATTTGATAGACTTATTGGTTTGCCCAGGAGACGGTGACAGTGGTGGTTGGTTGTGCTGTTGTCAAAGGTGTTGTCACTCTGGCAGGCAGCATAGAACGGTTTCTATTTTGGCATCAGAAGAAGTTCGCCCTTTTCCAATAGTTCGTACCGTGAGTCCGCGAAAATATATTCACTCGCGAAATCCGCGTGTCGGATTTATCGCTAAGATGGCGTAGCAGCCTCGTATATGTGCATGAAGGCTGAACAGTTGGATATTTTCTGTATGGCAAGTATTTTTTAAAATAAGCTTACGCATAGCTTTTAAAGTAACAAGAAACTTCTAGCACGCCCTGCAGAAGATATTAGAATACATCACAGGAACACTTTTGCTCGAACATCTTTCTCATATGTCTCAAGATTATTTCCAAAGCGTGTAAAAGGACGCGCCTCCTACGTTAATTGAGAGCCTCCTTCGCTTCACATTTCACGTGAGTTCATTGACATTTGACGAGCACACAAAGAATTCGCCTCAACTTAACCTGTAATGTCTATATTCTCATGCAACACGACCTAAAAAAGAAAACGGGGACAGAATGTTAATAGTTTGCTTGAAGTGTAATGAAAACGTATCGTAAATGTAATCATACTTGAGCAACTTCTTAGTCAAATAACACTGCAGCAAACTGAGTCAAAATTATGCTGCTTTAGATGTTCACATATATGTATTTGCAACATTAATGACGTAGACTCAGTGTAGTCAACGAATCCTACATTATATTATATTTTATTTATAGATGATTTTAACGATGCAGAAATTGATAGTTGATTTTAACCATGCAGAAGAGCACAGTGTCTATTAGCACAGGTGGATGAAGAGTCGTTTATGAAGAGTTTTATTGGGTTTCAGTCTTGTAACAATTGTTACTTCATAACGAGTGTGTTTTTCCCCATGTATCTCCCTGGCCAGATGGGTTTCCATCGAACTCTTGACTGTGCAAAAGCTTTATACAAAAAAAACCGAAAAATTGTATTTGAGTAAAACCTTATTGTTTAGCAATTGGTTTGCTTAAACTTCTACAACTTGGCAGGCGGGGAGGGGGGGGGGGGACTCGCTCTAGCGTGTTTAAAATTCAGCTATACGCTGCACATTAAGTTCACCATGTTTAAGTCAGAACGTCTAGATATGAGTCACCTTCACAAAACCTGACACGTTGGGCGCTGCAGCGTTAAAGAGTCAGAAAAAAAAAACAATACTCCCGATCTCAGCAATTCCTTTGGTCGAAACTCATTTACTGAGACGGCAGCATTTTCCCCTCGGTGAATATATTATGATAGTAGAGTTATGGCCGGGCCTTATGGTACTTCTATAATAAAGGCGCTTCATTACCTAATAAAAAATAATGATACACACAACGTTCAAGAAATACATTGGTTGTCCATATTCCGGCTGACTGAGCATCGTGAGGTGAGCTTTTAGGGTCAGCGTAATAAGTTGCAATAAGTTCGGTTAAACAGTCACTTTTTCCGCTTCCATAGATTAGAGAGACAACTTCCAGACACCCATGTGCTCGATGTGTTGGTAGCACGGTAATTGAAGTATAGTTGAAATCTAAAGTTTCCCCAGAGCATGTGGGACAACATGTGGGCTTAATTAAATATGTTTATGTCACCGGTAATAAGGCAGTTGTCTTTATGAGCGAGTGCGTTGAGAAGGAATATCTCGATGTGGTCAGAGGACATTTCTGGTGATGCATACAAACTTTCAGTCTAGCTGAGTTGTTTATAAGGCCCGGGATGTAGATTATCCACATCGGAGGCAATGACTGGAGCAATGCAAGGAGCAAAATGATGCAGAGCGAACTACTAGATTTGAGCGAAACAAAAAAAAATTGTGTTCCTCTGCATCTTCACATGGAGATAATTCGTATCACTTGCCCGCTAAGAATCGCGCGAGATAAAAAGCATCTGCAAAGTAGGGGTATTGCTTTGTGCTTACTACGTTGCTGTCGCCAGCGCGACACGCCATGCATTACATCGACGCTGTTTTCGGCCAGCCTTGTGATTGTTTACTCATCCAACATTCTGGCTATGCACCATGTTTGATTCTCACTATCATCTTATATACACGGCACAAATGCGCCTGGAGTGTCCATATAATTGCTGTCGCAGTAAAAACGCCTAGCGGAGTGCAGTGTATGCTCGGCGTGGAAACGAACCAACCGTAACGGTATCAATTATCATTCCTTCAGAAAAGCGTTCACTGTTGTTTTCAATATTCGGTGAAGCTCGAGGTCCACCTCCACCGCACAGGTGAGCTGTGTCTGGCAGGCCAACCGGTAAGCTATAAAGAACTCAGCGATATCACCTGGAGCAGCACAAAACTTCAATAGCTGCCTTTTGATGAAGCAAATGCCCCTTTTCGGGATCTATCCCAAAACATTACACTTGAGGTACCACCAGCACAACCAAGTGTGCTTGGCAAACCTACAGAAGAAAGGGCGCCTAGTTTGGACCACGAAAAAAAATACTGCAAGCGTAACCAATATTCAAATGGAAGCACTAAGAGTGGGTATGGAGGGTGTCGCAAAAGAAGCGACAACACAAGACAATAGGGAACCACCGGACGGCTGACCTTACTAATTCAAGCTGCACTTAATGCATTAGTTCGTCTTGTTAAGCGAACGCATGAGCGTCTGAATCAAGCATAAGCTCTAGGAGCCCCCACTTATGAGCCATCTTACGCAACCTATACCAGAATCCGACTGTATGATACAGTAGTCAAACTTATACAACCGTGTTGGCATTTCTGTGTTCACTTCGGTGCCAAGTACGCTGTAAAATAGAACTAAAACGCTTCCGTGTTGCCACGTCTGCAGTGGAAGGTGTGGATTCCATTCACAGGAATTAGAAGAAATGCACGTCGTAGACAAAAGTATTTATGAGCATATTTTCCTCCCTCTTTATCGGTTAGCAAAGCAGCTGCAACTTGGTTAAAGACCAACTGCATGGAAATTTAATTTCGTTAAATTGGTTATAGGAGAGTAGCACATGCCTCTGAAGCAAACTCGACAGATGCGTCGGGCTGGTGAGAGTATGATCGTATTATTATAACAGCACCTAAGCAGACAACGGGTGAACTTAGGGGTTAGCGGTCATGACTTAAATCCCAGCAAACTGCCGCCTAGATTTTTTTTCTGGCGCGGCTTGGGCAGCCACGCGCGCCGCCTAATCTAGGCAGTGATCCCGAGGTTATGCGTCACATCGGGTGAGCGACATTGACGAAGTTTTTTGTTTTGTTTTGCTGTCTCCATACCAAAAACAGCTACATTTGCGAGAACTTCGAGGGGCTTACAGTTGTATTTCAAACGAAAAATTGTGAAAAGACGATTCGCCATACCTACACTGTCTTAAACTTTGCTTCATAAACGTTCTAAACTTTCGTTGCCATTCGCCTTTAAATAATTCTGGAGTTTTACGCGCCAGAAGCACGATATGATTGTGAGGCACGCCGTAATGGTGGACTCCTGATAAATTTTGACCACCTGGGGTTTATTTAATGCGCACCTAATGCACGATACACAGGCGCTTGTCCATTTCACCCCCCTCGAAATGTGGCTGCCTCGGCCGGTATTTGATCCCGCGACCTCGCGCTTAGCAACGTAACCCCAAAGCCTCCAAGCAACTATGGCGGGTACCGTTGGCCTTTAATACCTCTGCCTTCTATTTCCTCTCGCTTGCTGTTTCGTCGTCAAGGTTACCACAAGAATTCAGGTAGCATACCTGAATGCCGCCCAATTTAAGTTGAAGAAAGTTAACCCTGTAACAGCCAAAAACAATCCCACATCAAGGAAAACTGGAACGAATCATTGGCATTTATTTCTGAGCATGCAGAGCGCTTTCGTCGAAAAAAGTCATTTCTTTCAGTTATAACTTACTTGCTTTACTAATTAGGTCAATAATTGCTTTGGTAAATAATCTGCCGACAAAGCTTTACTCCAGCATAATCATAACGGAATTATATGGTTTGTGTTAGGTTTCCAGCGCTTCAATCAGCTTGTTTAAGCATCAAACTCAACGCAACATATATGATATGTTGCGGATTATAGGGTTAAAGTTTCTCTCGTAGATAAGAAAGGTTAACTATTGCCTTGTTTAATGTCCCAAACATACTCATAGGATGTCAGCGACGCCGCAATGGAACGTCCCGGAATTTAATTTCTTGGGCGCATAAAAATCTTTTTTGAACACTACAAGAGGAGATGGTATACCCGACGCTGACTTAGCCACCATAAGGTTTTCTTTTCTCCTTTTATAAGAGGCCACATACATGCGGCCACCGCCATGTGCACGCGAGCACAACACGTTTTGAAATCACTAATTAAATATCACGCTTCTTTTTTTAGCAAAGATACGGCGGTTCACTGACGCAGGATTCATCAATTGTGAATAGCAAATGCTTCACATTGTCTCATCGCCGCTTCAAAACGAAGCAGGAACTTCTATGCCTAACTTTTTAGAGCTGTTGGGTGTTTATTTGTCGTCTACCTTCGTGAGTTGGAAAGGATTACCGTACCTACAGAAAAACGGCGTGTTCATCGGGTCCTTGCCTAGCCGCAGTCGTGAGTAAGTTATATCTAGGCATTTTAGACAGATGCCTAGACGAACAGTTGAAAGACTCAACAGTTCTTAAGGCATTTCGCTATGTCGACGATTTCCTGCTCGTCCTTGATTGTAATTAACAATATATTGAGCAGGAATGTGGCAGTGTACTTCGTGTTGTACGAGAGTGTCTTAGGCCGCTCGAGATTACCGTTGAGTTACCTAGGGACAGTGCCATACGGTTTCTAGACCTGCAGATTGTTGTAAATGATCATCAAACATGCTGTTATATCATCCACGCGCCGACAAACCATTGCTCTCATTTCATTCTTCGAATTCTAAGCTTGTCAAGAGAGGCATTGTAAAGATGTGCTTAACTAAAGCTCTAACGAAATCATGCCAACATCTGAACAATCTAAGCTTCACACAACAAGTGAAACGTCTTCGCGACTCTGTGTACCCTAACCGACATCATCGTATCGGTAGCTGACGGGATTGCTGAATAAATGCAATCGAAAGTATTCTCGCCAGTGTGCCCCAGTCCAAAGGAGAATAGGGTAGCAGTCATACCGTACATGCAAGGATCATCACATTGTCTTAAGAGAATAGCACAACTCAATAACATTCCGCAGTTGCGTTCTCAGCGCCTACCAAATTAGGCAGTCTATGTAGGAAGACCATACCAGGAGGTAGAAAGAAGACGACCTGCGAAAAGAATCACCGGAAAAAGCTTGTAGCTTGTAGGGTGTACAACAGGTGTCTGCCAGATACCTACAACCTGCGGTGCTTGCTACGTCGGCCAGACCGGCAAATGCCTTAATGATACGCTATGTGAGCATAATAGCCATCTGAACAAACGGCAGGCCGATGGTTTTCTTGCACGGCACTGCGAAAATTGCCGTGCCGGCCCCTCTTTGGAAATATAGTGATTCTAGAAAATAACCTTAACGAGATGACCAGGCTCATCATTGAAGCATATCACATCACCACCTTGGGTGGGCCTCGCATCAGCAAACCGTCCTTCTCATTATCTGGAAAAGAAGTGGAATTTATGCGCATGGCATAATTTTATTGCGATGGCAATTATATGGACACTCCAAGCGCATTCCTGCCGTTGCCGTCGTCGTCGCCGTGAGGTTCCGTATAAAGAACAACGGCGATAAACTTGTCGCCGCGCACCGTATGCTGTATGTGCGAGTGAAAGCGCGCGAGGGAAGCGCGCTTTCACGGGAAGCGAACGCACGGCGGAGAGCAAACACGACATCTCCGGTCGCTAAAAACCATGGGGGGATGCGAGGGAGGCGACGTTTAGCTGCGGCACTAAATGCGTATCTTGCGACCGTACGCAAGGGGAACTGGCGACTCAATCTCCCACGCGAAAGGAGGAAAGCGGGAAGGCAGCGCGGGAGGGAGGGTGCGCTGTTTCTACTCTGCCGGGAACTGCGTACTTTGCGTGGCTGAGGGATGTCGCGCGCACCGTATCTTGAAAGCGATCTCCACACGGCTCTGACCTTTGTATGCGCTGTGCATTCGCCGCTCAGTTTCCATTGAAGCGATAGACACACGAACCTTCGCTCACTGCTCCTGCCGTGCTTGCTCACGCCAACGTTTTGACAGTGCTTGTCTGCGGTCATCGAGTGTGATCCATGAATGTTTACTTGAGCGCGCTGACACGACGCTTCTTAATTCAGTTAGTAAGCGAATGTGTTCAAGTTTATGCAGCCCATAAAACTACTATCCTTACTCCGTATACTCTACTAGTAAATTTGCTATCGCAATTGATGCTTCGCCTTTCGGGAGAAACTGCGACTGTTTTTATTGCGATAGCAATTATATGGACACTTCAACCGGATTTCTGCCATCGGCGTCGCCGTCGCCGTGAGGTTCCCTATAGATAAGATCTTCGCCGCGCGCCGTATGCCCTAGTGGAAGCGTGCGGGGACGCGCGCTATCACGGAGAGCGAACGCACTCATCTCCCACGCGCAAGCAAGGAAGCGGGAAGCCAGCGCCGGAGGGAGCGGGGGGGGGGGGGGGGGCACTTTTACTCTGCCAACAACCGCGCTCGTCTCTTATCTCCACACGGCTCTGACCTTTATGCGCCGTGCATTCGCCGCTCAGTTTCCGTTGAAGCGATAGACCGCGCGTACCTTCGCCCGCTGCGGCGTATGCTTGCTGCCAGCGTTTTGACAGTAGTTGTCTGCAGTCATTCAGTGTGATCTCTTCGTGTTTGTTTGTGCGCGCTCACACCACGCTTGCTCATTCAGTTAGTAATAGTCGGGCCACATTTTCCAACGCACGCTACACATGCAATGCTGCCCGGATTAATAGTGCAGCGCTACAGGCAGCAGCCCATAACTATCCTTCCTCCGTACTACTAGTAAATTAGCTATCGCAATTGATGCTTCGCCTTTCGGGCGAAACTGCGACTGTTTTTATCTCGAAGTTCCCACTGTGTCGCGAGAGGTGCTATCAGGTGTCTCGGAGCACGTGTTCTATTGCAGGCTGGAGAGAGGTATATATTGTATGCTGTGATCCCTCAATAAAAATCCGCGGTTGAGAGTTAGCGCCAAACGTGTGTGTTGGCTCTGTTCTTTTTTGTGTCCTGTTTCTGATGCGCTACGCCTTTTGCCTCCGTCATGTTATACCAACAAGCCTAACGTGCAACCTTGAGCTTCACACATCTCGCGCATTCTTTGTTTCCGACGTATTTTCGAGACAACGCATTGATCAAACTTATGCTTTCATTTTACACATGCACAATTACCTAAACAAGTGTTTTCAGGGCCCACGGTTCAGTTGGCTCGCATGTGCACGTAATCTGTAATTGCCGAAATGGCCCATTTGACCTTCATAGCAGCGGCCACAAAATAAACAAATTTCGTGCACGACTTCCTTGGCGCATGTCGCGTAATGTCCCATTTCTGAGAATTCTATTCTTTCGCTGTCTTGGCTAACCATCCTGCATAGCCTGGACAGTCTATTTGGATCCCTGAACAGAAGCCTCGGACCTGTCGTCTTCACGGCCTTTTCAAGTGCTGGAAACCATATATAAATCTATGGGACCACCGTGATGCTCTGGTTCCTCGTGTTGCTCCGCTGCTTTTTTTTGTGTGTGTGCCGCACATTGTTGGAATGATTTCGACCACCTGAAGTTCTTTAACGAGAACCTAAATCTAATCCACGAGCGTTGTTGCATTTCGTTTCCGTAGAAATGCAGTGTTGCGTCTTGAAATCGAACCCGGGACCTCATGCTGAGCAGCCGAACACCATAGCCACTAAGCCACCATGGTGGGTCCGCAACAAGGTTCACGTTCTAATATGTGACTACGTTCTTTTTAGTTTTACTGCATTGGAAATTATCTTACGAACCTCTTTGTTCGCTTTCCTTATTTTTATATATATTTTTTTCATTATTCATGCTTTCACTCATTCTTAGTGTAACACTGATGAACTACAAACGTTTAATACTATGGAGCTTAATGAAAGAACACTTGGTCGCAGACAGAAAATGCTATTCACCTAAATTACCCAAAAGCGGCTTTCAACACGTGAAACCCAGCAAAACAAAATAAATGTCTAGTATTCTATGCCTAATATTTAAACATCACGATCACGCAGCCATCACTGCCAATGGGATCCCATGTTGCCCATTTGCAAGGGGCCCAGAAAAAAGAATGATATCTGCCGAGAAAAACTGGTATGCAAAGTTTGCCATTCTCATTTGAATAATATCTCATGTTATCTGATACCAATTATGGATGTAACGTATTTTATATGGCTCAAGATGTTTTACACAATAGCTGTAATTGTTATTGAAACGTGTAACTGTTATTGAAGCTCTTGTTGAAACGTGCTATCTTTAACTAACTCGAGAAGCATTTAGAAATATGCTTCCGGATTTCTCGCGTAGACGCTAGGCGAGCGCAAAGCAGCAACGTGGCTTGAGTAGCTATCAGCGATCCACGGTTTCACAACAGCATTTCGCGCTTCTCTGAAACTCCAATCTTTCGTAATAACATATGTAAACATGTCGAAGTTTAGGTTGCACTAGCCTCCACGCTCTCGTGTTTGTTGTGAGAAGGTTTTCACTGGAGAGTCAGTTGCTTCGGAAGCTTTATTCGGAGAATTCGTTTGTACATGACCAGCTCAGCAGAGCTAATTGCGCCTGTTTGCTCTTCCATCAAGCTCCGAGAACTTTCACTGGGAAACAGCCTAACTTAAACAACTCGGACGCAACCTTGTAGTGGTGGAATACAGAATAAATAAGCAATGACAGGAGTACGGGTTTGCGGGGATAAGTTCTCTTCGGGGAGTGTTTCGGAAAGAACACAAATGCTTAAGGCTCTCTCACACGTGCTCCTGTGAGTAATTGAAGTGATTCAAGCTAAACTGTAATTTAAGACACAGATCTAGAAATAACAGTCCAATGTCGGCCGTGACTAGCATTTAAGGATCTATTGAGGACATACGATTGTGACGTCATTGCCGACAAAATTTTAACTCAACTGTGCCATAAATTTCTGAGAGCAGTTTAAGCTGCCACAATTTCTTTGTTAAATCGCAGGCAAACTTTTGAGGTAATAATATCCGCTCTGGAGTGAGAACTTGAATATGTTTACATATTGTAAATATGTGAATATGCCTAATGTATCAGATTGTAGTTATGTTAGGCGAAATTATGGTAATTAAGCTATACATCCCTATCAACAAGGCATTTCCGACAGAGTTATATTACTCGGGCCAGCTAGTCATGAGCCATCTATTCGCAAAGCTCAAAAAGCTGTGTGGGTTTAGAAATTCTTCGAATCAAAGGGAATACTTACTCAACGGATTTGTTAAACCTTGCTCGTTTCAAAAAAGAATATATATATATATATATATATATATATATATATATATATATATACGCCTGACTAAGCTGTATACTACAGTCATCATATGCAGGCCTTGCTTGTTGATCACCTGTGGAGAGGAATCATCAGCGTGGACTGTGCTTGGGATCTTCGCCGTGATTTTCGGGATCAACAAGAGGTCAGTCTAACTGCTACGTCACACGTTTAGATACAGTAGTATAATAAAAAATAGTACACAATTTCGGTTATCGCGCTACTTTAAAAAAATAGGCAAAATCGACCTAACAGCGGTCGTCACAGAACTGACCGATGCTTTGCGTTGAGCAGTGGTGATAACAAGTGTTAGGCTGTTACAATCGGCATATGTATTTCAGATAACGACCCTTTGAAGACCGAGTGACGAAGGAAAAGGCATGGCTGAAAAGGTGACAGTGCTATATTTCTACCACGTGTTCTGGTCTTACACAGTCTCTACTTCAAGCACGAACTGTAGGGCTAAGCAGAAGGACACCTGAATAGAGAGAACACGAATGCTACAACGTAGCTTTCTTCATCGCAAATGCAGGATGCAACATTCGTGCTATCAGCATTCATGTGTCCCTTCTGTTAAAGCTACGATTATTGCTTTAGGCCTATTTGCAGGTGGATTGCCTTAACTGGTGAAAGTATAACGGGGCGCGAAATGAGAGACAGATAGGAAAAATCAAGATGGGAAGAAGGAACTGCCTAGTACTACCTGGCACTGCCATACGCAGTATAACATTACGTCACAAGGCCGCGCACAGTGTCATTGTCACACATAGAGAAATCTTATTTATTTATTTATTACATATAGCACATTCGAGGGCAAAGCAGAGAAGGCAAAAAAAAATTAAAATAATTCATGAAAACTAAATAGTGCAAATGCAAATGCTCGGAGACATGCTATATTGCACAGTATGTACAAATAAATATTTATTGATGTTTGCAAACATTTAGTATTGTAATGTGCCAATTTCAGGAATATAAGGAGTTCAAGTATGGTGGCAGTGGTGTGCAGTATGTTTGGGTACAAGGGGTTCTCTTTATTTGGGAAGGGTCGACGATTCATTTTTGTTAATTAGTAGTGAGGAACGCCTGGGGAGCATTGGCTACGCAAAATTTCATTAGCTCAGGGGGCGAGCCAAATGTAGATAATTTATTGTGCACACAAGGGACAGCCATCGTTTACTTGGCTATTCACCAACCATGCCCTCTTGATAGGCTATTGGATATTAGTGAATTGAGTATAGGGGTCCAAGGCTATACAGGCGTATCATAATGAAACAGTGCACATGTACCATGTAGTCATAGTCTGTCACACAATCGACTGTCCATTCTGTAATGCAACAACGCCTTTAAAGCTCTTTGCACTGATGTCTCTCTGGGTCAGTCTGCAGGGAAATTTGGAACAAAGAAACCCGAGGTGTGAATGATAAAGCCTTCATGCGAAGCGCTATGTGTACTTTTGAAAACAGCTTAGAACAAACCGCATGTCCCGCGCTTATCGAAGCCGAATGAGTGATGAAACTGGAAAGCCGCAAAAAGAGTGCTGAGCCACGCTAAGTTTAGCAAATGATCATCCTGCTTGGCTATGGGCCATGTCGGTTGGAATGCGATTGTGATGTGTAGTGCGTGACACGGTGCGGTGGCTGGAGACGGCAAGAAGCAGACAACAAGCAGTGCACGCGCCGAGGCGAATTCCGTGCTGGATGGAAAACGAAAACGTCGAAGAGCGTACGGCACGCGAGCACGTGGCGCAAGAAAAGAAATTACAAGAAAAAACCCAATCCAATCAGAAGAAACCACGGAGCTTCAAGCGGCCAATGAGCAAACGAAAAATCGACCAGAGCGGCAGGAAAGCGAGGCACGCTGGCAGAATGGGGGGAGAGTTCCAGGAAGTGACGCAAGGAGAAGGTCGGCCACCGGGCCGGGGTTTGAAGACGGGCCGTCGGGTTCCAGACCCTAGCCACCAAGACTTCACGCGACCGGGGCCTCCTGCCAACCCGTTTCTGTGCGTCGCCACTCCATCCGATCGTGAACTGCTGTCCGAGGCCAGCGAGCGTCTGCGCCCGTGGGCAGAAAGTAAGCAGTCGGGCTACGGGACCCAGTTCCGCGCCTGGCCAGAGCGCCACCGCCTTCTGTCCGTGCTGCCAAGCCGCTTGCCTTCCTGGGCGTCGCCACTCTGCCCGATCGTCAACTGCTGCCCGAGGCTGGCGAGCTTCTGTGCCCGTGCGCAGAATGTGAGCAGTCGGGCTACAGGCCCGAGTTCCACGACCAGCTGCCTGGCCAGAACGCCGCTGCCATCTGCCCTTGCCGCCAAGCCGCCTGCCTTCTCTCTCCACGCCAGAGCGTGGCCTCTCTGGTGGCTCGGTCAACGGTCCAACACCCCGGCCCTTGGTGAGACCGACACCACTTATCTTGTCATCTTGTCTCCGCTTCTCCCCGTCGAGACCATCACGCACCCTCACAGTCGTGGTCAGCCCGGACTCGTGTACTGTTAATACCATCCTAGTCCTAAGTGCGTTTCTTGCCGTGATGTCTTTTTGGGTGTTTATTTTATGGGTTTTTTTCGCTCTAGTTTTATTAAAAGTTAACGGCTTTGTCCTCAATTCGGTTCTCGGAGGCTCGGCCTCAGAGAACCGTCAGAATCATTAAAGAAAAGAACCTGGCATCACAGCGATAATTGTTATATCACTGCAGCCTAGACGCGTTAGATGTAGCGCATCGCTTACTATCAGGTATTCCTCATGGTACTAGCAATAAATGGAACCTAGGGTCACAAGGTGTTGGTCACTTACATTGTGCCGCTCTGTAGTTCAGGGGTCCCTCTTCAGTGAGAAAGTTGCAATGCCCTCAGCAGTAGAGTCGCTTCATCCACACTTACAAAATAAGAGAAATAAAGATGCTGTATTTATTGAGAATCTGCTTATGGTAATCTTAACTGTGACCTGGCGATGATTTATGATTTACCTGGCTATACAACCTGGCTGATAGCTTTTGATATACGAAGTTGTCATAGAAACACGCAAACAGCACAAACACACTCAGGCTATTCATAAATATCCCAGGGGGTTAGGTCTTATATAAAAAATAAGAAGCACTTTATATGGTACAAACATGTAATATTTCTGTGGCATTCATTGCTTACGATTAGACTGCTGTAGGCCTACCAAGCATGTATGCAAAGTTTATAATTTGATTAGTTCTGAGGGTTCACCAGAGAACTATAATATATTTCTAATGTCATATATGGATCGGAATGACATTTGAACAAGTCCGGCGTGGCAGTTTTACCATGAACGCTAGATTATGTTGCAGTATGAGTGCATAAACACGTGCTTCAACTTGTAGTCCAAGTTGAAGCAATTGAAACTGCTTTGTCTGAGTGCATCCTTTGTTTTCCTTAAACATGATACTGAGATGAACGCTGCAGAGTTTTTACTGAAAGCATAGTAGTTCTGCTTCGCTCTACAAAACGCTCAGATAGCTGTGCAACGGGGGTTTGTACCGCAACCGGTGTCGAATAGGGAGCCGGCAGTAACAATTGTTTCCAGCCATATTCTCTATTTCATGTTACGGCTGCGTTTGACTTCACGCGGCATATATTCAGGTGTATTCGGCTCACGCTTTTATACAACGCACAACGCATGTGAACATGGCATCATCGGTATCTGACGCTTCAATTGGCTGCCTCCAGCCTTAGCTGAGGTCATCCGAGCACGTGAAAAGCGCCGTAAGGAGGAGCGTAGGAAGCGGGAAGTTCGGAGAAGGATGGGAGCAGAGAGCAAGGCGGGGAATTGAAGACTAGAAGAACTTCATTATAGGCACCCAGTACAGCGTCCTTATTGAACCGGGACCGCCCTAGGTGCAGGTCGATGAAATCTATCGCGATTGCAAGCCTCCGCCCTGGTGTCGGTCGATACATCTACAATACCGACTGACGTGCATTCTCACATTCTTGTGGGAAAGAAAATGAAACACGGAGAAATGCGTGGCTCTCGCTACCGTTGCTGCTCCTGCTGCAGATGTGTTCGTGCGTCGCTCTGTAATTTGACGGCAGATGAATTGTGTCTGCGGCCTGCTTTTGGCGTATACAGTGTGGTTGCTAGGGTGGTTGCGCAAGTAAGTGTCTCTTCGATCGAACGACGAGGGAAGCGTTCTTTCCTCAGTGATGGCATTTCGTTCTATAAAAAGTTACCATAACCTCTCAATCTTTTTATGGCGCCGTTTCCTGCATCGGTAAAATGAAAAGTTAATGGTCTACCTACGTTGCATTTTTGTTGGTTTTTCTTTTCTTTGGATGCAGAGTGTCGAGAATTGGTCGCTGAGGGGCATTGATGTGCTGTGGTATTGTGCAACAACATAAGAAGTTCTAAGGCGTTAGCTTTTCTTTGCTCGTTCCTCAGTTTTGTGTTGTCGGCTTTGACCGCAGACCTCCTCTTTTATGTCTCAGACTTCCACTACTTTCCTCTCTCCCTGCTCGAAGCATGATGCGTGCGCTTCCGCAAATGCCAGATGAGAGTTTGGACACATAACACTAAGCTGGGTTCCCTCCACACCGCACGGTGGTGTTATCCTCAGCGCATCACGGGCCAATCCTTTCCCATTTTGAGTCCGTGGCAGCCCTGGCGTTTGCTCCCGCATCGCGTTAACCAGTTGGCGCTTCCACAACGGTGTGCGCCAGTGTATGCTTAGAAAGCCACCGAGCACACGGTATTGACGGCGTACGCGCAGCTTGCGGGCGTTAGTGTAGGTGATCTCAAGAGACACAGGTGCGTTTGGTTGCAAAATCGACCTGTAAAAAATTTCAGTGGCGATTTAGCGGTAAGTGTAAAAAAATGCGGTAGCATTACGTCACACTTCTTTCATGTCCCAAATCTATGACATAAATCGTGTTCACCACATTGGAAAGTGCTGTTCAGGAGCTCACTCTACATCCCTCTTGCTTCTTTGAGGAGCAGATCGTTGTCAGTTGCATATATATATATACAATAATGCTCTCTTAACAAAAACTACCCTAGTGGACGCAACACCACGTTCCACTCAATCGGCTCCGCAAAGTGGGCAGGGTAGCGTTCGGCCTTGCGCTTCTTTCATGGGCGTTTTGCGCTTAAACATAGCGTTTCTGCTGAGCAGCTGTGTGGCGGAATGTGGCGGAACGCTAGTATGGCGGAACTGACCGGACGGACAATGAACATACGGTGAAAGCTATTTATTCCGTTCATTGGGCGCTGACAAACGGCGGTAGTATTCCGTTTCGAGCTGGAGTGCAACAATAAACCTTGCTATGAATTTCTGCTTCGCTCTTTCGGAATATGAAGAAGGCTTTTTGCGTTTTACAGCAGGTCAATGAGGTAAAACCTCAGGGCACACAAGTGAGGGCTAAGTTATTTACACACGTGCCACACGCACAGAAAAAAAAAACACTTATTGTAGACATGGAAGGGGTAGGAAATGGGAAATACTTAAGCATCCCGCTAACATGACCAAAAATTGCAGCAGAGCAGAGCTAATCACACGATGACTGTGGAAGGTAATGCATTCGCAATGAACGCATATAGCGACACATTGTATTGCCACCGTCAAAACCAGGCATGTATGACGCGTGTACTGCAGCGAGACTCCTCTTTCGCTCTTCCTTAGGAAAATTCGGCGCCATCTAGATCCGCCACAGCGAAACCTGCGCATGGCCACCGCAGTGCATGGCACGCCGCAGCGTGCGAACGCTGAGAAACGCGTCATACGACAACTGGGATCCTCTCTTGCGCTGCTTTCTGAAGGTCCCTCGATAAAACCTTATTTTTATGCACCCGCTGGGCCGTCTAGTGGCACTGCCGACAAGTTCCCACATGGTCTTTTAGACAAAAAGTGTGGCGCGCCGGTTCCAGCGAACGCAAAGATTTGTTCCCTTGCTTGGCCGCTCACTCAGTGGCACATCCTCAGTGAGCCAAGTTGGCGAGACGTTATTTGAAGGGTGGCGCACACCCAGTGCATTCATGGCGCAGCTCGCTAAAGCATTGGCGTGGAAGACGTTCATTGAAAAGCTGCACATACCCGGTGTATTTGTGGCGCAGCCCGCTAATGTGCCGTGTTGTTGTTCTTGAGGAACCCTTGTGACGTGGGCGCGCTTCCGCTCGCATCGGGTAAAATTAAGGGACCTTTATGGTCATAGTAGAGCAGCACATTCCCATTGGCACACATCTAGTAACCGAAGCGTGCACCAAAGACGTTCATTGAACAGCTGCACACACAATACTGGCACATCCCAGTGACCTAAGTTCGCGTCACGAGGTTCGTTGAAGACCAGCACAGATCGAGTGGCGCATACCCAGTGCTTCAAGTCGGCGGCAAAGGGTTTCTTCGAGCAGTGATATCTACCCAATACCGCTTCTACAGTGACCCATGTCTGCGAGAAAGATGCTCGTTCAAGAGTGACACGTGCGTCTTAGTTACCCAAGTTGGTCCGACGGTTTGTTTGGAACCCTGTTCGCTCAGCCAAGCAGCCCGATGCGCTGCACATACGACCATGGACTTCCCCGTGGACCCCCAGGTAGGGAGGGGGGGGGGGGATGGTTTGTGAGAAACATACATAGTTAGCCACGATAAAGTCGGTGCAGTAACTAAGAATGCTGCCGCTTTAAAAGGAAAATCGACATAATACGTTTAACTTGTCTCCCAGGCACATATGCGAGTGTCCAACATCTTGTTATTGGGAGTGTCCAACATGATCAGCACAACCGACGTTGCAGCGTTATTCAAGAGAGAGTTTTAGTACAGAGCAAAGCGCTTGCGTTAGCGTTAGCCTGCGACACTACGCTAACGCTAGGATAGGCAGCACTGCAGGCCACAAACTTGCCTTTTAAGATAGTCTAACAGAGCGAAACGCTAACGGAAATATGTACGGCACCATCTAGATATTTGCTCGAATGGGTTTAACGCAAACACCTCCTTGAGGAGTCTGACGTCGTCTTCGGTCGTGAAGCGCACATGCAGCGTGCCCAAAGCACCGACTGCACTTCACTTTGTTTCGCAGCTGAATACATGGCACGTCTCGGCTTGACTTGTGGCCGTATTCTTGGGAACTGGTGAATGAACGGAAAACTAGATAGATGCTTTGGCGACACGGCTACAGCAAACGTGGGCTAACTCTCTCGTTAAGCCTACTGCTCCGGTAATCGAGGACGTATCTCCAAAACAACGTCCCTTTTTCACAGAACACCGCAGTCGAAGCCTTAATACAGAAATCTAAAACAAATACGCACATTATTGGTAAACGAATGAGCCAAACAGTATCATTCCGGTGACGCCATAGATCCGAAGTGGTCGGCTCTCACTTCTACAGGCACCGTCATGTTGCCCTACGTAAGGCCTCATTCCCACAGCCGTCCAATGTTCCGTCGTGTCACTGTCAGGTAAAAAAACAAAAAACAAAAAGAAACGTACAGCAGGCGCGACGGAGCAGTGTACGAATAGGAGAGGGCGGTGGTGACGTCGACAGTAGCACGGTTTTGTACAGTGTTTAGTGACCGGTCCCATGTTCGCCTGAACCTGTAGAAATATCGTCTAAGCTATGCATTGAATCTGTTAAATAATATTGAGTTGATGTAATGTTTGCATAAACTAAGAATAAATTGCCTAATAAAAATAATTGCCTAACAGTACATTACCAACACTCTCAAACACCAACCAAACGTGGTGACGATGACATTTGCGTTGCCTATTCGTTACCTGCTGATGTTGCTTGCTTCAGCTTTGTAAAATGTCTCTATTTAACAACGGCTTCTTAACGTCTCATTGGTTCATTCTGTACGGGTCGCACTCCGTCACCGGGCTGGCGACGGAGACGTAAAGTACCGGTGTACGTCACCGGCGACCCATTGTTGAGAGAAAATGACTCGGAAATCCTCCCTCTTGACGAAAACCGGTGCCGTAACGGTGACGCGACGGAACGTTTGACGGCTGTGTGAATGAGGCCTAAGGCCCAGCTTTCGTGTGCTTGTGCTGAATGCTAAATCTCGAAATTAGCATACGTACGTATGATTCTCTGAATATATTTGAATATACCACGGGTTTAAGGGAGGGGGCGGGGGCTGCTTGTGTTACATTTCATGTCCGTTGCATTGGACATGAAATAGATTGGTTTGTAATGTTGGCGCCCATTACAAATTTGGGTTACGTGCGAGGACATTTCGATGGATGCATTCAAAAAGCAGAATGATCGGTACAAGTGAGCGCAAGCGGAACATTCAGTGCCGTTACTATGCTCCACTGCCAGAAAAAAAGACGAACAATATTATCGTTCCCAAGATTCAATTAGGCCTGGGTGTCACGTTCACTTTAGGCCCATTTGACCTTCATCGATAGGGGTGGCACACCACGCTGCCCTAGTGGGTGTGAGGAGTCTACCGAACTTCCTCTCTGGATTGTCATCGCAACAACGACCAATGAGTTCCACATTACACCTGGTTGGACAGCGTGGACTCAAGTTGAACCTCAGCGAAACGTCGCTAGTTCAAAAAATCTAAACATGGAATACTACAGCGCTTGAAGTCGACGGAGTTCCCTGACCGACTAAATGTCCCCACACGCACTTTTGGATGGACAAATACTGAGTGCGCTCTCTGCTCTCTTTCCTGCATTCATTCTCTCTTACCATTATTTAACCCCCTTCCCTCCATGTAGGCTAGCAAACGAAAGCTGGGTCTGGTCGACTTTCAGGCTATCCTTTCCTTCGCTCTTCTTCTCCCTCTTTATTTGCGGTGCTTAATGAGTATATAAAGGAATCAAGCAACCCACGTGCCCTTCTCCAGGCCAGCGATGCGTATAATTGCTGCGGAAGATTGCGTTAGCCAACAACGTATGTCTAGAAAACAGGCGAGAGGAGGCCTGAAGGGCACCATTGCATGAGAAGTCAGAGCATAGGATAATCAACTAAGAGGCCGAGAAAACTTCTTGCGCAACGTGGAAGTGTGGACGAGCTATCGCGTTGCGCTACAGTGCTCTGCGAGCGTTGTTTTGGCAGGAACCGCATGGTGCGTACGCCTACAGCGTTGCTAGGGCGCAGATAATTTGGAGTGCTGACTCAGTCGGCCAGAAAATGAGTTACGTGGGATTGGACGCTTGAAGCGAGAAATGGAATGCGGTATGTGTTGGCACTTCTCCCACACTTGAGTTGCGTGCAATCGGGAGCAAGCTGCTATAGCCAAGAACGTGCTGCACTCATGATTTATGTATGATCTAGGGTTTTTTACGGTCTCCCAAATTATATACTCATCTGGAAACATGGCGCTAACATCACAGGAACGATTGGACAATATTGAAGTCGCATCAAGCCAACCGTCATTATTACGACAATAATTATAAATTACAATGTTGTGCTTCATATCGTTCATAGATTATAGCATAAAAAGAACTTAAATATTTGTTACAAATAAATGCACTGGTAAGTGTGGAAACGAAGGTCCTTCTGACCCAACAATGAAAACCGAAATGTAGCAGGGATACAGAGCATCACAGTTAAAATAATGGCTATCGCAATAAGATAGCTCGAAAAAACAAGCGTCGAGAAAGAAACCCCACACGAGCGCAGTTCTTTCTGGTCCCTTATTTCTTCGAGCTATATTTTCACCACTACGGAATACCTACTAGCCCAGCATTGAGTACTTGTAATCAAGCGTCGACGCCTGTTCTTTCGTGCTGCATATGAAGTCCGAGTACGAGAACGGAGCGCTGAACTCCAGCATGACAGCGTCATTAAAAGATTCAGATCGATGACCTCAGCATTGACGCTAACAAAGGAGCTCTTAGAGGGCCACAGCTTCGTCAAATAGTGTGTAAAATAATAATTCCTTTCCTAAGGGGTTTATTTGAGCAGCTCAAGGATGGTGTATAACTTCGGTACTACTGTGCGCACAGGAAGGAAAACATGTTCGCAATCATCGAGCAGCTAGGCAAGCCTGTGATCTTTATCACCCTCAGCATGTCCGAGGTCCACAATGTCCGAAGTCCACATTGTTGGCTCGAGCTCATCGAGAGAGTCAAAGAGCCGGTCGAGACAAATCACCGAAGGGTTGACGCCGTAGCTAGCTACCTGTAAAATGGTTTGCACGATTTCCATTCCCACAGTACATTGGATCTTCTTGAAACTGCAGCGCACACGCAAAAAAGTAGGACACAAGGCAAATGTAACACACGGGCGCTGACTCGCAACTCAGTTCCCAAACTTAGTGGCGAGTCAGCGCCCATGTGTTACATTTACCTTGTGTACTCGTTTCTTGTGTGTGCACTGCAGTTTCAAGATGAATAGCTACCAACTCGCCCAACTTTCCGTACTTTTACATGGGATCTTCTTATTTTTTTCCCTTCAAAAGCGTACTTGTAACTAGATACGCTCACCCACCACGGTGGTTAAACGACTGTGGCATTGCGCTGCTAAGCACGACCCCACGGATTCGATTCCCGGCTTCAACAGCCACTTTTTGATAGGGTAAAAATGAAAATTTTTTATCTACTTAGATTGAGGTGTACGTAAAAGAGACCACCAGGAGGTCAAATGATTCAGGATTCCCCCACTACATCGTGCCTCATAATCCAATCGTGGTCCTGACAAATAAAATAATTGAATTACCTTTTTTACCTAAGCATAATTGGCACCACAGTTAACATAATCTAAATCTTAAGTTTGGTAAAACAGACACGTTTAGTATTTTTTTTCTTGGGACACGTAACGATTAGTCTCTCAGACAATGCGAATGATAACATGTAACTGAGTCATAATTGTTTTAACAACATACTAATATCAAGTTTTCACATGTCCTCGCAATTCTGTGCCCTCCTTGCTGGTATGTTAAGATTGCCGTAGGTACCAAAACAGTCATAAAAATTATTTATTTTTCTTTACGACAAGAAAGGCAGGGGCACAGACACTTATGCCTGTTTATCGGTTGGCGTGAAATGGATTGTAACGACAAAATGACAGGACGTGGCACTAACAGAAAGCGAGAAAGATAACGTTTTGGCGCCAGATAAGGTTTTACAGCAAACTTAGTGACTTGGTATTAAAGCGAAAGAAAAAACGGTAGTTCACGGAGGCCACGTTGGCAGCACATATTTAAAATTATGAACACAGGATAATCTGGCGCTCAAGATAGCGCACGTGGCAAGGGGCTTAGTGCTTGGATTAGCGAGATGGGTATGGCAGCAGCTGTGCCTTTCAAACAAAGACCCAGCGGGAATGAGGACAGCGTCTGCATTTTTTTTCCTGCGTTACGTTTTAGTAACGGTAAACTTTTTGGTAATGATCTCGGTAACGATGAACGAAGTATAACTTTTCTTGCCTCTTCGGCGCTGGCGCCCAATTAGCAAAGCTTCTTCGACTGTAATCCCTGGGCAGTTCGTACTCGCAAGTGGTCTGTCCGAACAGGTGCCCATTAACCTTAATATGAATATGCCATTATCGAACAAGACTAGCCAATGAATGTTACGAAAGCATTACGTCAGGAAAGCTTCATATCTTTAGTGCATTCTTCCCCAGAAATGCTTGTTATTAGCCACGCTAGTTGATCCTGCAGTTGGTTCACTGCCACAATTCTGCGGTATTTGTTCGCACCGACCACCCTAGCGTGCATACTACCTGAAGTGATGCCCCATTTTGTAGCGTGAAATCAATCGGTCTGCGCGAGTTGCCGAGGGGAAGAGAAATACAGAGAAAAAGAGTTTAATGGAAGCTACAAAGCTCCGCCCTAATACACGCAGGGTCTGCTACTTCACATTTGGCCTGAGAATTGACATAAAGAGGACAAGAAAAAAGTTAAATAAAAATAAGAATGGAAGAAAACTGCCAAACGCCTAAAAAATCAATCAATGCCAAACGCCTGACAAAAAAGTCCTGACTGGCGTAAGTATACCAGCAGGGTCTTCGTGCCTTTGACTTGCGTCCCTATCAGCACAACAACCCTAGGGAAATGGCTAGTGTACCGTATATTTCTCCTCTCATATCAAGGGAAGTCCTCGCTGCTAACTGCGCGAAGGTACAGCAGCAACAGTGGCACAGCACGTGCTTAATATTTCCAGACTGTTTGTACTCGGTGCACAGCCACGAATATGATTTGCTTGGTGGTATGGCGTTTTGATATTGGTCATTAGGTGAGAGAAGGATTTTTTGTACTGCGGCGGTGAATCCGGTTCCCAATGTTCAATATGAAGCAGGTTCGTGTTTTACATTGGTCGTTTCGCATCAACTCGCTCGGAGCTTAATCGTCCTCGCTTGCCCGACGAGGAGGTCCGGATTCAGGCCGAAATAGGACGAGCACCATACGTAACTTCTATCTTCATCTAAAATCGGTACGCAACATTATGCCCACCGTGGGACGACGAATGATAGAAACCTACACACAGAAAGTCGGGCACAGTTTCGGAAACCGTTTTCTGTAACGTGTGCGCAGCACCTTCCGGTATGAACCCCTGGGGAGCATTTTCGCTCTCCGCTGACAGATGAAATCCAAGCGCTCGCTGCAGAATTTCGGCTGTAGCTCCAGATGGATCAGTAAACCAATAAACAAAACGCAATAACCAAACCCAATAAACAAAACGCTAGGGCTCTAATCTACACGAAAGTCTCAATCAATCAATGACGTCCTCAACGTGTTCGCCGAATCCCCAGAAGATGTAGGGGCAGTGAGGGCAATTGCCTAGTGGGAAACTGGGGCTTCGTTGCCGTGTGCATAGATGATTGAAACACGCACCAAAGGGCGATGACTGCGTTGGCATGCTCTATTTGATTAGTTGAAAAGCGCCGTTTATATTTAATAAGCTGTAACATCTTCTTAGTGAATAACATCTTTTTTCCCATAATAACTTAACTTTATCAGACCTTTTCATCCTCAGAATCGTTAAAATCGCACAGCTGTCAAATAGTTAAACGATGCTCAGATAATCAGTGAATTCTGTCAAGATTACAGAATATGGACACCATGCGAGAACCCTATACCGGAACGTGAAAAAGTAGAGTTTCAACAAGCATTGTTTGAAATCAGCTGTCCAGTCACTCAATACGTGGTGCCTCATTTTTAACATTGTGAAAAAATACCAAAGGAGTGAATCGCCTATAAGACAGCACACTGAAACCGAGTGCAAACACAAAGACTTCTACTTTTTAACTCTATTTAGTAAACTCTTCAAACTATCTTTATTCAAACTTGCAGCACTGGTCCAATCAAATGTATACGGCACGTTTTCAAATTCGGCGAGAAGTGTTGAAATATCGTTATTTCTTTCTGTGCCTTTGCTTTTATGCAATTTCTCGCAATGCACTAGTGTGCACATTGTGCACACATCGTTATTTCTTTCTGTGCCTTTGCTTTTATGCAATTTCTCGCAATGCACTAGTGTGCACATTGTGCACAGAACACCCGAAGGAGTTAGACTTCATGAAGTGGTTTGTACACACGATGAAATGTTTCAGTGAACCTCTGGCATGAAGCGTTCGTGGCTGGCTCTGATCAAACAGGAGCGCTGAGATCACAGAGGAACGTGATTCCTAAATGGTTTTATGTTGCACTATGAACCAAGCCTAAACATCAAAATTTCTACTAGTTAATTTGATCCACTGAGGCAGCTAAAGCAAAAACTACAAAAAAATTCGACACAACTCATCTCACAATGACTGTCGACGTTATGAGATTCGCATTGAAGCCGTGTAGTGACACAGGGTATTTGCAACAGTGAAACACGTCACCTATGTGGCTGGTGTGCAGCCGGTCTGTCGCATTTCGATGATGATAATGTTTATTTTATGGCAAAGCATGTCTTTCATTTCATGTCATGCCACCTCGTTCATTTATGACGTGCATATCCTGATATACTGCGTAAACTGGAATATAGCTAGAGTTGAAATATAAGTCCATTGCTTTCTTTGGAGTGGTTAAAAAAGAAAAAAAAGGTAACACAAATATAAATTACCCGAAATGCGTTTATTTTCACAGCGGTATAGTCACCGGTAGCGTGCGCACACAAAGCGGCCGCACAAAGTCCACAAGTGCGTCCCTAAGGTCTGGATGCATTGCACGTACAGCGCCCACGAAATTACGCTTTACGTGGGTTGCAGCGCCCACAGTTTTCCTTTTTGGGCTCGCCAATCTCACACGCTTTTTTCCGCAAACGAAAAACTGACACTGAGTGGCTATGTTGCAATTCGCTTCGGCGAAGTTGCTGCCGCTGTGTGTACGTCTATCGCTCGACGACTCCATAAACCTCGTCACACCTAAAATAAGCTTTCGGAATGCGGCCCAAAAATATTATTCCTCGACGCATGTGAGCCCGTATGGTTACATTCATTGACACTAGCAAAGTTTCTTTGTGCTAGCGTCAATTTTTTTTGGCTGAGACGTCTGCTGCAGATTTTTACGCCATTACGCAACATGCAATATGTATAAACGATCCAGAGTAGGACGCGAAACAGCTGAGA
Organism: Dermacentor silvarum; assembly: GCF_013339745.2. Lineage (NCBI taxonomy): Eukaryota > Metazoa > Arthropoda > Arachnida > Ixodida > Ixodidae > Dermacentor > Dermacentor silvarum. Next base: position 78,187,757 of record NC_051162.1, on the reverse strand, counting down.
TAGGTATAACATTGTGAACATTGCCTTGATTAGATTCAGGGTATTCTGAAGCTTTACATTGTTTACTTTTTCTTTTCTCGCATAAGCTCTAAAAGAAAGAGCTCGCTTGAACACACCCGTAGCTCGCTACATAAATAAAATTATCGCAAAAGCATCTCCCAGACCCTGAACACACAGATAGCGCACTGCCTTTTGACAATGCATGCTTTCGTCATGGTGTTACGTCTTCGTTTACTCAGCCTTTAATTAAAGCGCGATCTCATTCGAGCCCGAAGCAGCAGGTTTTATGTATCAAGAGAGGGAAAACACGCCTACAGAAGCATTGCGGTGAAAGTGCTTTGTTTCGTAACAGTTGCCACCCGAGAAGTGAGAGCGGAGCACAGGTTTCCGCAACACAGGACACGAAGCGTGTATACACGCTCAGGCGGTACGAAATTGTCACCGAACGGAGGACTGCGCGGCTTGTAAAACACGGCCTCTATGCGAAAACATGGGGGTAATAGTGCACAAAAACAGAGAGAGAAAAACTGCTGGTCGAAACAAACTATGCACTCGTGTCTCGCCAGTATTCCCGAGGCAACACTCTCGACAAAGGTTATATCGAGACAGGAACGTTTTATGACGGGGAACGTGCAAAGCTGTGCTGTTTCCTTTGACCTTTTCTCTCCCTTTCGAGGGCAAAGGAATTGACGATATAAGAAAGTAGGAAGCCCAGCGTGAGGCGGTGTAAAGGCGACTGCGCGGAGCAAGTTTGCTTGGCTTTTTCGTTTATCGCAACTGAATGCGACATTTTGCAAAACGAAACGCTGCAATGCGGTCACGTTCAGTGGACGCCGCAAGTGTTAAATCGGGATTTGAGATTTAGCTGCCACTATGGCTGGATATTCATGATCGGTTTTTATGAAGAATTACCGTCGTAGCAATAAATTTTCGTTTATGGCGAAAGCGAAAACCGATAACTGTCCGTTGGTCACCAGGGTGCCGGAAGAGATCATAGTAGCTCAGAAAAATATTTGGTTCTCAGTGTCACACAATTCTTGGTAAGAAAAGGCAGAACTGTGAGATTGAGCACTATGCATAGCGGTCAATTTCAAAAATATAGGCATTGTTTTTGGCACTTTTACTTAAAGTTATCTTTGCTGATTCAGTGTGGGTTAGGTATATGTCACAAAGAAGTGTTGAGCACGTGAATAACGTGATACCGATGTACTTTATTATGTAATACCTAAAACTCCCAGAGTTATAAGGACACCGGAAGTGCAATGCGCAAGATGCGGCTTCTGCACACACCTGCCATAATTTATGTTTTGGTCCACTTTAATTTCCTTTTACCATGTTATTTTTACACTTCGAGTGAAGATGGCAAATATTTGTCCTACGCCTTCACTTTCTTTTTTGTCTCTTCATATGCTTGTGACTAAAAAAGATCGAGTCCATCCAATATCCTCATTTGTCTCGCCAAATTACTTTAACAAGTATATTTTACGTTATTCGAAGGCTGCTGGAAACGGCACCGAAACGGTGCCTACGTTGCACATGATTTGCGTCGTGAAGCCGGATCAATCATAGCGCACTTATTCAAATAACGCGAGGCAAGCAAGCAAGAGTACCACGGGTGAGTTATTTGTTTTCAAACTAGGCTAATAAACTTACAAAATTAGTGAACAGGATCATTTTTACTTTCGCGTAACGCGCATCTTGTCTCAAAGGGCAAATAACGGCATGCAGATAGTAAATATTATTTCTATGTACTCGGAAACCAGAAGAGCCAGAAGAGGACGTTTTATATTAGGCGAATATAACATTATTAGCTGCAATGTTTCCAATAAAAAGAATTGGCTCATTACCAACTATTATTTTTGCTGGGTCTCTTGGAGGAACAAAAAAGTGCATATTGAACTTAATTTGCTATAAATCTGTGCCCATGAAAGAAGCGCATTTCATTACTTTCTTGCACCAAATTTCTGTACTTTGTTCTAAAAAGAACAAAGAACTCATACCTAAATATTTTTGGAATATTTTGTTTCGTATTTACATATGCTTTAGAATCCTGTTCATCTGCTTCGTCCAACAAAGTGTTCTGTGGTCCTACCTTTAAGGAAAGTGTACAGTGAACGTAGGCGCTTCTGTTAGGTTCCTGCGACGCTCTATTGTCACCTGGAACATATATATTTATTATAACAGTAATGATTCACAAAGTAATACAACGACAGAAGCTCCACCCACGTAGCTTTGGCTATGCTGCCGCAGAAACTTGTTGCCGGGTAGACGCTTCATCAACTGTAGCACTCTCAGGCAAAATGAAAATTTTTACTTTTCCATATAAATTAATTATGAGCACCTTGTACTAAAGTGAAACCCTTTTTTTGTCTAAGGCTGCTCATCACAGAACACTTAGTATACTAGTGAATGACATAAGTAACATTTGATAAAAGAAGTTTTATTACGGACCTTCAGACAATGCAAATATTCGAGCCCTCAAAACGCAAGGTGTTACCTTGTGCGGGAGTTCTCACGCAGGGAGCACAACAGAAGTTATATTAAGGTGAAAGCATAAAGAATGGAAATAACCGAAGAGCTAGGCTAAATAATTTAATCATTGTACAGGAGCGCCAACATTTACTGAAAATACATAATCAGTATTCAAAGACTCAGAGCACATTAAACTGCGCACAACATTCAGCCGTATAATGTTTCAGTATGACTTGGCATTTGGCTTGTTAGTGATGTCCAGAAACAAACATGTTGCGCATAAAATGGACACCACAAATGGACGAAGACGGACGTAAAGTGCGTGCTGTTGTGTCGGTCTTTTTCTCTGTGTGGTGTCCAGTTTCCGCACAAAATGTTTGTTTCTAATATTTCAATAACCGATATTCACATTAGGCTTCGTATAAGGCCAAAATTACCGCCCCTTCGACTCCCTGAAGATGGTAGAACAGCGAAGCTGTGTTAGTTACACCGAGTGTTTCGAGTGTTACATGTGTACAGGAATCATTTTACAGTGCACCACTGGACAAAGCACTCACTTCACTCGTTCGTCTTAGAGGAGATTAAGAGTAGTTATTGACATAAAATGCACAGTTCAGATACCGCTTTATTCTACGAAGCATTAATTGGCGTGAAAAGATTCCTGGTGATGGCGCTCGGACAGACGGGTCCGCCGAGCAAGCTGGCCGTGGTCGTCAATCCGCGTCCTTTAGCGTTGCGGCAGGCTCACAACGGGCAGAGATAGCGGTAGGACCCATTCACCATTCATTCTCCAGCAGGGAAATGTTTCAGTTCTGCGAGGAAACCGCCATTCTTCGGCGGCCAGACCCCTGCCACGGGCTGCTTTGCCGTGTCACTAGTGTGTCTATACCACAACCCGCGCTTCTGATGAACCGACAAATGCGAAGCGGTTCATTCAGTACTTGAAAGCCTGCTCCGGCAATGAGAATGCCGGAGCAGGTTTTCTCCGCCTTAGAAGTCTCTAGGTCAGTCCTAGCCTTGACTCGCCAAAGTCTGTCCACCCTAAATTCGGCCTAACTGCGTCGCAATCACGGAGGAAGGAAGTACGGGCTCTTACGGACCGTCAGTTTGGAGTTCTTGTTGTTGAGTCCCCGACGTGCTCGTCCGACGCGTTGCGGGTGCCGTAAGTGCCGACGCCTCGCGGTTCCGTTGATCTGACCGAGCACACACAACAATGAACAAAGCGAGATCAAGGTGAAAGCAGTAGCCAACGGTTCGACAAGTGGTCTTGTCTCTTTCAAGGCCCTCGAAACGACCAGTCCACTTGTCGAAACGTTGGCTTCTGCTTTCCCCTTGTTCTCGCTTTGCTCATCGTCTTGAACTTCGATCTCCCGCATTCCCCGTGTTTTCCCCAAAACACAACAAGGTAATTGAATGAAAAGAAAGTATCGACCCCGTGCTTGCTTTACTTAAAGTGACAAGGAGCAATGACAACGATGTCATTTATTTTAATTTAATTACAATACACAAATACACATAAATGAAAGCACTATGTTGACTTCACGTCGTCATGAGACGTTTCTGCATTAGATATCGGCTAACAAGGGGTGGATAATTCTTGCCTCAGTTTTCGCCTTCGCTGTCTCTGCTGATAAAGTGAGAAAGTGCAAAATATTGCAGCCGAGTGAAATTACGGATTGGACATGCGCAGTTATCTGTATTTAACTCATCATTAAGTTTCCTGCATTTGCATCTCAATAAATGAGATAGCGCTGTGCATAGCCGCTGTTTCAGCTTCGAATAAGACGGAGATGGATGACTGTCTATTCATAAAAGCAGTTGTAAAAAGCCATGACACTACACTTTGTTGCTTTTTTCAATATCAGAGGAATCGTCTGCTAGGCTGACGAATAAAGTAGAAAGAAAACTAGAAACCCGATTTCCCGCATTATCTTCTGATCAACCAATTTTTGCGCAAACTCTTTAAAAACATTGTCATCAGAATTTCTTCGCAACTTTTGAGTTAGGTGTGACTAATGAGCGTGAAGGTGTAATGCGCACTCGTTTACAGGTACCATATTGAAATTTTGTGGACGTTGAACAAAATTTACGATACGATCTTTTACAGAGATGCGTAACACGTTGCTTTCACAACGAACCATCTTTCCTGAAAACCTCATTTACTTGCCTGTTGGCAAATAAAGCACTAACCGCTCGTTTTTCATATCGAATCATCTTTTCTAAAAAGTTATTTTACTGGCCTGTTGGCAACTAATACACTAAACGCTCGTTTCATTCTGATTGAAAGACAGTAGCCAAGAAAAGCAGAAAAGTTTACTATAGCCGTTGATATTTTGTCAGCTAATGCATTATAATCTACGTCAGTTCTAAGGAATGCCGTAAGTGACTAACTTGGTGAACGAGTATGCTCATTCAACGGACACGCAAAAGTGACTCGCCTTGGTTTTTTGGCACCCAATGTCTTCAATATTTTTTTCAACTTTCCCGTAAACTCTTCGCGTTCCTGAATTTTGTTTTCAGGAACATTTCTTTTTCTGATCGTTTTCTATTTGTTTTGCAGTATTGTAGGGTCAACGTTTCTGAATACGAAAGGGCGTCTGAAGCGCAGTTTCTAAATGTAATGGAACACTGCGAAGGCGCACTACAATGACAAGAAGGGCAAAATGCTTTCAGTGGCCGCAGGTCGAAACAGTGTTCTTTGAAACTACCGCATGCAACGCGAGGAACCCAAGAGAATCTTACTTTCTTTTCTGAAAAAGAAAACAATTTTCCACAGGGTAAATAGCTTCATTGTGAATTCATGTCGGTTCCTTGTTTTTTGTGCTGAAAAATAAGGCTCTCGACTTACTGATGTCTGTGAAAAGGCACTTACTGCAGCGTTGCGTGAAGTATTCGCAGAGGTTACTAACGGCGGAATTTGAATTTCCAATTCTCATAAACAAGCCGCTTTGCATATCCTAAGTTTAGGTGTCAAGAAAAAAACCGCATTCTAAGTGGCGACTTCTGCACAGCAATATATGCGAAAGACAAAAGAAGTACGCGCTAGGTCTGACTGTAATTTTTTTTCTTTTATTTCAGGTTTCACGGAGATTCGCAGTTCGTGATGTGCGACGATCGAAAGAACGGTTTTAAAGCCAAATTTGCAGCGTGCTCAACTTGAAAAGAAAGTGTCAGACACCCTCCTACTTTTGGAAGATCAAGGCCGCTATAAAACTTTATGCTGCAATTCAGTGCGTCGTGTGCCGACAAGTCTGCCTTAGTCGCATTCTGAAGAGGAGGTATTCTTTGGCGACGTCATATGGGCTTGCAAAACGTGTGATCTGGTTCTCTATCTGACGTGTCGGCCAAAAAGTGAGCCTTTCGCGTCCAGAGCGTCGTAGCGAGTCATAAAAAGCTATTAAAAGGCAGGTGTCAACAAGATAAGAAGCGAGAACTAGTTGCAGCGTGTGTATAATTCACGGTGTAGGCGTAGTTGTTTCCACTTAGCTTAAATCTAAACACAATGCTCCCTAAACTGCACTATCTCCGGAATCGATCCACCTAGCGTCTTGGTAAAAAAAAAGAAAGAAAGGTATGTCATGCAAAGTTGACGCGGCAGAAGAGGACGTCGTAGCACATGCATGTAAAAAATGCGAATCAAAAAAGTAGTCGAGGGTCAGAAACATAAAATGAAAGCAGCGACAAGGGGACAAAAAAAATAGTGCGAACATTTATGAAGTAATATGCAATTATGCATCATCTTTATTGCCCCATTTTCAGTATATACAAAATACATATACCATGTACGTCGACCTTGCATTCTTTCGCGTCGACTTTGCTTGACACGCCTTTCTTCCCTGTCATTCCTGCAAAGAGAGCTCGGGTTCTTTTCTGTTAGTCCTCTGATTGTAATATTTCGTGTCAGACTGATTGCGAACACAGGAGTGTTAATTTTTTGCAGCTTTCATCTGCAATTTAACCGCTATGAAAACTTACCAAAATTGTACGTGTAATCATGACCACCACCACACGGCTGGAAAAAAAAATGTGCATTGGCAAATATGGAATATCAGCGAAAGCTTCAAAAAAGGCTTTTGCGGAAGTTCATGATTCTTTGTCATATTTTTGCACTGTCAAAACAATGACGAGTTCAGGTTCTAAAAAGAAGACTTCTTTTCTTTCTTTACTTTATTGATTTCTTTCTTTCTGTACACACACGAAAATCGAAGTGAAAGCGAAAGACTGAGCTACCTGACGGAGGCTTCGCATCGCCCTTTTATTACCACTAATGCATATTCCCTCCTGCAATGAGGTTCAGCACGAAAACATTTTCCGATATTCGAACAAACCCGAGCATGTTTGGGCAAACAGCATAGTTTCAAACATGCACATTGCCCCATTTCGTGCTTATTTGTCCCCGCACCACGCACTGTTTATGCACTGGAGCTTTTTCAATGGCGCATCGCTACTTTAGTAATTCTTATGCATTTCTGCAGAAATCTTCAACTTCTTCACTGAGTCACGCAGCCAATCACAAAGCAACGGTTAACTGCTAGGCTATTCTGCCTCCGTATGAAACAAGCGTAGCATCTAGTGAACACCACTGTACTCAGTCGAAACCTCCGGTCCATTTTGTGTGGTTTTTAGGAGCGAAGCTCCTAGGCTCTCACGATGTCCGTTGTCGCCATCGTCATCGTAGCTCCCCGTCGCGCACGCAGCGCGCATACCGACCGCGCACAGGCGTTGAGCTGCGCCGGCGCCGCTCCGAAACCCCTCTCCGAGCAAGCGCACGACGTCATACGCAGAACCGTTCGCAGAGCGCACGCAGCGCGTATAGCGACCGCGCGTAGGTGCATGGTGCGCCGGCGCCGCGCCGCTGTCACTACGCTTAGCACTGCAGTATGGTGGAGCGCGAACGTAAGCGCAAACGTCGAGGCTCCGATCCTAAACTTCGAGAACGAGACGCGGCAGCCGAACGGCACAGCCACGAAGCTAACCCCGAGCTACGAGCACGAGAAGCAGCAGCACGCCGGCAACGGCAGCAAGACGCTGAAGCGAAAGCTCGAGCAGCAGCCGTAATCGTCGAACGAGCTTCGCTCCATCAGCAGCATTCACTTTGTGGAGCGGCTGCCAATTATTCATCATGAGAATTATTCGGCAATGCCTCCTTCACAAAAGCATCATAGTGTCCTTCGCTTCTATTCACAAATCTCGCACCTGCTGTTTGTTCTGATTCTCCAGTGTTAATCCTTCTCAAAACCGTCATAGTGTGCAGTCACAAATCCGTTCGTTCATATGCAGTCCATTCGCAAACCATTCGCACGCAATCTCGCATATGCTGCTCGTGATGACTCGCCGGCGTTCATCCTTCTCAAAAACGTCATAGTGTCGTTCGCTTGCAGTCACAAATCTGGCATCTGCTTATTCTTTTGATTCTCCAGTGTCCTGCCATCCCTTTTCCGAATACAATCTTCTTTGTTCGGAATAATAAAGTGCGAGTAACGTATGCATAACGTGCGCACTCGGTTTCAAATTAGCTTGAACACCGAACATTCTACAAACGCAGTTTTCTGGACGTATTTGAAACTGTCTATACACGTCGGTGATCACATTAGTAATTGTCAAGAGTTGTTCAGCCACGTGTTTAACCTCGTTGCTTTTTCTTTCCGTAACCAGCTTATATGTTAATCTGTATGATGTGTGATATTTAAATCTGGAGTGAAAATTAGAAGAGGGAAGCCCGCAAAGTTGAAGAACAACCACAAGACGGAAAAGTTTTGTTATTCATCCGACGGTAGAATGTCGGGTGAATAAAGGTCCTGGTCCTGAGTTTGGTAAACAGACCCGGACAATTTTTTTCTTTGAGAGCAAAGCTTTTCGTATTAGAAACCTGTATGGGTTTGCCTATGGAATTCAGCTACTCTCTGATGGGCGGCGAACATTGTTGTCCTTTTAGCGATTTGCGCTTTTGTGCTAGAAATCACGCATATATATATATTGTTTTGTTCGAATCTACCGGGAACACTTTCCTGAAAAGTGCCATTGCCGTAACAAAATATTGCTAGCACAAGTTCAAAAGCAAAGAAATGTTTACGGCCACGCGGCACGATCCATGACAAACAAACATACTGTGAAAAATTTGGACGCAATGAAAATTGAAAAATGCTGGGTAATAGGGTTTTATAAGCGTGTACAGAACAAGCTCCTGCTTGGCGATAAAGAAAGTCTTTTTTCCGGAACTGGAACCGGAACGATAAAAAATCCTTTTCTTCGTCACTCTAGTTCCAGTTTTCCTGTTTTCGTCAAGGCACGTGTACTGAGATGGAAAGAATAAATGCGCAGGAGTCGAAGGCAGCGAAAAAAAAGACGAAGCGGTCGGGGAGCACTAAAACGCCTATTGTCTGAATTGCTTTTCATTGTGAGCATCGTTCTTAAATGTGAGTTTTGTTTTACTATTTTATATTAGTTTTTTTATTTAGTTCACGTGAATAGCAGCGAATGGCAAACAATGCTATTCGTTTCCCTTAAAATAGAATGATCTCTGCCATGGTGATGGGCGAACGATGCTTTCAAAGGTAGCACGAAAGCTTTGCAAGGCCCACGAAAAGCAACTACTCCACAGAGACTCTTAAACGGACTCTTTGCGGCCTACGTCATGCGTCAGACGTCGTCAAAGCTGTCTTCATCTGTCTATCCCATTGTGATCAAGAACAGCTAAATGCATGCCCCTAAAATTTTTAACGCATTTTTTTTCGTTTATGTTTGATGTGGGACGACTGAAAAGCAGTACCTTGGGGACTGCGTTTCCAAGCACATTATATTTTTTTGTCGCGCTGTCGTCGTTTTATTTCATTCAACAATGGCGTTACAAGCGCTTCGAGAGCTTTCAAGTTTGAGGCTTTCCAGGCAGCGTCCCTGGATAATAACGGTAGATGCCTGAAAGCGATGCCACAGTAACAAAACAGTCGTTAGGCCCTGGTTATATTCCACGGAGTTGCTTTTACCGATTCTACAGGAAAAGCTCCGAATAGTGAATGTTATCGATAGCTCTATCCGTTCTGTGTTGTCACCGAACCTTGCGTAATCTGATTGTATGCCCGACGCAAAGTATGCAGTTATTTGTGGAATACACGGGGGGAAACTATCAATTACGCTGGAACCTTTGACGAGTCACGTATAAAAGCCGTCACGCTTGACCCACTGAAGAGGTTTTCGACGATCGCCGACTTTTCTCGCCGCTTCCACTGTGCTTGAGTGTTACTTGTTCTGCTGGGCGCAAGTTCGCCCAATACAGAGTTATTTGTGCGATTCACAGTTGTCGCTACTGTGTTCTTCGCCGTCAATGCAATGTGATATCTGGTGGAGGGGCTTTTGTGTCCATGCACCGGACGCCCCCGTCCAACCGCGAGCCTAGTCCGAGCGACAAAGTTAAACATTTGTTAGCCAGTGAAAAAGCGGTTACCGGAGAGAAATAAACAAGCACACGCGTGAATATAGACGTTTTTTGTTTTTATGGGCGTCACTATATTCCGAAGGCAGTGCAGTGCTATCGGCTTTCGGCATGCTGGTTTGGCATGCCGGCATGCTGGTTCGTGTTGCATGCAGATATACGCTCGGCGGCACTTTCTGGTGGTTGTTTTCGCGCCCACGTGATATATTTAGTATAACGTGGCGTCGTCTACGTGGGCAATGCTTCCGCTAGCCGTACTGAAGTGATTTAAATCAGCATGGCCGGAGTTTCTGCTGTCGTTGATGCTGACGAGAGCACCCAACGCGATGCCTGCGCGCGTGTTTGTGCCTGCAATAAGCCTGGGAGATCAGTTGCGTATTTCTGAAATTACTTTTCACGAATGTGACTTTACTGCAGCGTCCTCACTGTAATTATAAGCTGTGATTTAGCAGCAATGACTAGGTAGGATAAATATGATGATCCGAATAGCGTAGGTACCAGTTGGCGACCGGCTGCGGACTGCCTGAGCGTCGAAAGCAGTGGTAGACGCTGGGTTATAGACATGTTTTCTCCACATACCGATGGTGCAAGCAAGCGGCATTTCCATGTGAGACTTCATTGCGCCGCTGCTCAATGCGTGTTTTTTGCTTTTTTTTTTCGCGAAAGCCGAGAATGGAAGCAAAATTCTTTGTTTGGTCTTGTCGTCTAGAACACACACACCCGTTTACGGAAATTGTGTCAATAAATTCTTTTTGTGCCATCCCCTTTGGATATTGTAGCTTCACCTGGCAAAGAGACAATGCTGAAGCACAAATCTTATATGTATATCATGCTGGTGTACCAACCGCATTGATCGCTGCGCTGAGCAACATAATCGGCCTCATGCAGGAGGCTCGCTAGACATGGCATAGTGATATTAAGTATACTAGACGTGAAATGCGTAATAACGTTGCCAGTGGCTAACGCAAATGTTTTATAACTATCGGTCCATAGATGTGTCGGGATTGCATTGGATTGGCCGCATACAAGCACCCTCCGACTACTTGTATGAACTGACGTCACGTAAATTTCCCCGAGAATGCGATAAAACATCCCCAAATTGTTCCGCAGCCCTCCACGGCAACACATTCAAGTAGCGCCGTGCCGGCTGGCACAAGCCAGAGAGGAAGAAAGGCTCCACGGGTGCCCTTTCCTCCTTGCACGAATGAAAGTTCCATTAGAACTCTATGGTATATCGGAAAAAAAAAACGAGATAAATACTTCACTACAGATAAACATTATGTTTTTATCTCAATCGACTATGTTACAGCTTTTGCAGTTTCAGAATATGTTGCTTGGTATAGCGTTTTTAAAGCGAAGATATGTCTCTTCGCTCGAACTTTCCACTGCTGCTGCTGCTGCTATTACTAGTGTCTGGCACAACTTGTCGTGGAGTGTTTCTAAGCGTGTACATACAGAGCACGGCAGAGCGTTAACTCGTTTGAACTTTTGGACTTAGATGGCACATAGATGTACATTTTGGACTCGTTTGGACTTAGATGTAGGTAGATATCTGTCGTATTTTCTGCGCATACGCTTGTTATCTCATTTCTTTCCATCGTCATGAAATATACATCACTTTCGTCCTCTTCACATTCCTGTGTAGACGCAGATGACGGACACTGTGCACCCCCATAATTTAATGTTTGCATTTTGGCATAGCTTGGGAACGGTGTAGTACATAAGCATAACAAATGAGAACATACGTTACATAGTATCATATTAACTCAACTGCATGCATCACCATTCGTTTAACAGCATTTATCCAACCGAGTCACTAAAACTTCTCTTCACTAAAGCGTCTCTTGACATGCATTGCAACATGTGCGCTGGCTATGCATATTATTATTTTTTTGGCGCACGTTTCCCAATGCCACCCATTATAACATTGCCGCCTAAAGCAAAATGACTACTGGCACACAGCCTCAGCAAAGCTGCACCATGAACACTATGTCACAGCTACTATTGAAAACGTCAGTTTAATTGGGTGAGTTCTAACGGATACTTGCCCATCTAGACAAAAGTGTGACCACAGCGTCTCCACGCTTGATCATTGTTATGACAATTTATAGAAAAAAGGAGGGTAGGGCTGGGAAGTGCTATTCCTAGGTCGATTCCGGAGGCATCTGGTGGCAAGAAACAGCAGGCTATCCATGCAGTCTTCATAGACGGTTCATCCTTATTTCGGCCTCGCGCTTGAAGATGTCGACACTCACCCATACAAGTGCAGCTAGGTCAATCCAAAAGAACTGCGTCTCTATTTAGTCGGTACCGCTTAACAAACATACAAGCGTTTTCTTTTGCTGTTTTAGTTTATTGCCATTTCCTTTACAAAAACGAAATCAGCCTCATGCGGGCGTACGCTTTAAGAGAGACCGCGAACTGCACTTCATTGAATTTTCGAAGTTTGCCCATGCGCGTCGTAGAGTATACGTCAATAAAAATAAGTTTGCCTTGTTTACTAGCTGAAGCTTATTTGAATATTGAACGAGCGATACCACCATCTCAGTTGAAGTGTAGTTTAGAACCGCGAACGAATCCATTTCCAGACGTCTATTTCAAGGTTCAACGATGGAGACTTAGATGTCAGCCTAATTGGATTTTTTCTCTGCTGGAAATATGCGCTCTTGTTTCTAATCTGCCGAAACCATGCGAAAGCGCTTGTTTAAAACCACATAAAACTGACGTATTTATTGCTGAAGTGCTTCGTTTTGTTAGCTGTTGCTACCGTGGAAGAGTAGTTCGTAAGCTTATCGATATGCTAAAATAAGGCCTGAATTGTTGAGCATATTGCCGCAGTACTACTAGCAGAACGGCCGAAGAAGACGGTGATCATCAGTTGGACGGAGAAGACGACGCAGTGCTGCTAGGCTAGACTATTCGATACACTGGCTGTGCACATGATAGCTTGTAAATAACAAGTCCACTTTCATTTGTCGCTATTCCTGCCAGTATCATTTTTAGGCGACAGCATAATATTTGTTCGCGAGTATAATTGCACTTTTTCTTTCGTCGTTTGAATTGAAAAAGCAAGAAACTACTGTGAAGTAAATATTTGTAAAGTATCCGCAAATTGTCTTATTTCGCATTTCATAATAACATGTTATGCCATTGCACATTCTTTGCACTGACGAGGTTCATTCCTTGATACATGAACTGTCATATTGTACGATCAATGTCGTGTCGAGAGTTGCCATTCGGTGGACCAACCATTCACATGGAAAACATTTAGCTTGCAGATGAGAGATAAAAAAACGCCGATTTAGGCATTTTCTGGTGAGATTTAAATTTTAATACCTGACGAGGTTTAAGTTTCATTTAGTTTTTTTGTGTTTAATTAATAATAAATTTATTACGTAATAATGAGGTTATAATTAAAGATGCGGTTTAGATTATAAAAAGTTGTCATCCACACCCAAAATTTCAACCAGACAATTGTGATTTTATATTGAAGTTCGAGCTTCGATCGCCTACAACACACGGAAATTGTACCGAGAGCCAACTTCTTCAGAATTGCAAATAATAAGCGCAAATAGTCATGCGCATTCATCACACAGCTTCTATTAGACCTTTAGTGGAAAAAAGTCATTGCCCCGACCTCATCCTGTATATATTTATTTTCCGAGTCTATTTGCACTATAGGAAATAAAAAAATGAAAAGAATTGATTTCTCTTGAAGTGCACTAATGTAAAGAACCCTATTTTTATGCATATCTGGGAGTACTTCGGCGATAAGCAAAGCTTTGTGCGATATTTACTGAAATTTCTTTGCATCATGCCTTTCTTCAGTTCATATAGCTCAATGCTCCTCGCTCAATCCAAGCTTTGGTCCCATATTGTTCCCTTTATATCTTTCTCGACGCTCGGCTGCTTTTTCTGGAGACTTCAAATCTCTGCAGCTAATTTCTTGAATTTTTTTTCATTGCCTGCTTATGCTTTATGCTTATGCTTGTCTGTTGGTTCACTGACCTACCCAGAGCCACATATCCATTCTGGCGGAATCGGCCATCAATGACCGGTGTCCAGTTGCGTATACCCACAGGAAAAATTGCTCTTCGGACACACACCCAGTGGCACTAGCCCGCCCGTACTTACCCATAGGCCTAATTTTTCTATTAGGCCTGGCCCAAGAAGTTGCACACTTGGCAACACAGCAACCACTAGACAACAACCAGCAGCCAGCACATGAGATGTGGGTGGAAGTTGCAAAGGAAGCTTCACTTTCAAAAAAGAAAATTATGCCGAAGCCATCAAATATGATTGTCGAAGTAAGCGAAGCTTCCCGTTGTTCGACAGTCATGGCCTACCATAGCTGCCCTAGAGGTTCTCGTATCGTTGCTAGTGCAGCCTTACGTGCGACGACAGTGCAACGGGATGCAAAGGCGCATTGCGGTACACGTGAAAAACCGCAGGTGTTGATTATCCTCCACCTCTTTATTACATGTCGTCACTCGTAACCCTATTGTAGCTTGAAGAAGTTAAAAACCACCAGCTCTTCAGTTTACGGCAATATCAAGGCGCTTGATCAAACCCCAACGTGTGTCCATACATAAAGTGGCCGTGCTCAGGTGGCGAGATTTCGTCGGTACGCGATTTTTAACGTTTGAATTTCAATAGCGTGAGCTTTTATTGTGCACTCACGCCCCTAACAAGAAAGCTCACATGCCCATACTATAAAATCCACGTTGGAACCACGCAACCAAACTTACGCTCGTGGTTTTTGGCCACGAAAAATTATTCGATCGTCACCACTCAATCGAGATCTTGCGTCGTCTACATCTACCTGGTCCTTGTTCGTTTTGTTTTTATCTCCAAGTAGTCATTAGCACTCCGTCCCTTCGGCTAAGTGGGTACAAGTTACGGACCAACCATGACATAACGGGCATGAACATACATTTTCTGCAACAAGATGTTTGGAAATCAAAAAATGCTTTGCGCTATGGCCCCTTTCGCCTTTCGGACCATAACACATAAATAATACCTTCATCGTCAATATTGAGTATCATTCTTTGGTTCTTTTTTGTCTCTACTAAAGTTCACAACAATGCCTAATAAAATAGCATCATTACTGCCACGGTATGGGACTCGTATGATGCAATATAGCAACGGGTATGATGTTTCCGGTGTTGAAATTTTTCATCTCTCTGGTAATGCTTTGGTAAGTCTACTGATATATCATAGCCAAATTTCTAACTACTTCATGATCAACACATATATGGTCACCTGCTTTCGGTCGTGTCGTAGGAGGCGCTGAAACCAAGTACGCCATAGCAGACTGGCATGGCCGCTCAGTGATATTGAAGTGATATTGTAGTTATTAGAAAAGAGGTTCTGCGGTGGAGAAATTTTTATAAAAGGCCAAAAATGTAGGCAAGCAGACCATGACACGAAGCTACAAAGGAAATAACTTATAAGGAAAACATCACAGTTGAAAACCATTGTCCTATCTAGGGATAGAATTTGAGACCAACATTTTTTCTGGGTGATCTCTCTATCATGTGAACTAATCAGGAGGCTAGCAGATCGAAGAGCGAAGTCGAATTCGTGAACAACTCGAAATGCAGGTACGCTGAACTGAGAAAATACCTTCCGCAAAGGAAAAAAAAACACGCAAGGCGAAGGACATTTTTTAAAAAGAACAAATTTCCTCTCTCTGCGTCACGACATTTTTTTCCTGATTGATAATTTACGCTCACAGAACTGAGTTGCCAAAATCAATGTCCCTCCACTTCGAAATGTCTACGATTTTGGCCTCGCTCTATTATCTATCAGCCTTGTGCTTGGCTCACATTGTACAGCGACGTCCCCGGTAAGGTGGTCCCACATTCTTCAACTGTGACGCTTTCGTTATTACAAGCTAGTAATGGTTTGTATGCTATATTCGTGTAGCTCTAAACTGGTCGCCACGAAACATACCTTTGGCGGGAAGGTTGACATTTGGGCGAGTTTATAAAGATCCATGCTAAACGGTGAACGGCAATGCGCAATGCAGAATAAAACCACGTAAAACCCTCGCAATAAACACTTCAACGTGTGTGCTAAAATCGAATGCGATTTCGTTAGTGTAGATTAGACAGAAAGTATCTGGGTTGTTTTGCAGTTCTTGAAACTGGTCGTAAACTGTAATCAGAGAAAGGGTCACTTCATGTCCCGCTACATGCCACCGAAATAAACTGTGGTTATCTTGGATAGGTAGCATAACCGGCGGACCTTTAGAGTTACAGAATGGATACCAAGAGAAGGGGAGCGCAGTCGAGGATGGCAGAAAACTAGATGGGTTGATGAAGTTAGGAAATTTGCAGGCGCAAGTTAGAATCAGCTAGCGCAAGACAGGGTAATCGGAGATCTGAGAGAGAGGCCTTTGTCCTAGCAGTGTACATAAATATAGGCTGATGATGATGATGATAAATAGAATATGGCCTACTACCTATTATTTCCGACGTAGACACTAATCAACTATTCTTCAGTGAGCAATACCTCACTGTCGTGCCAAAAACATTTCTTACAAGAAACGATGCGTGATCATTTTTCATATGATGATGAATATAAGTTACCTTATTCTCTATGAAAAAGCCTCCCTATAGGGCAACTGAAGTATCCCAAGCCCGCCATCAGACCTCTCGAGCGTATTAATTAAGACTTGACCTTGTGCTGCGCGCTTGGGTGGCTCATTAGATAGGGTATTCCGCTCCTCAAAATGAGGTCGGGGGTTAAATTAGCTGCACAGACGACCGCATACAGACAGAGGCAAAATGCAATAATGCTCGTGTACTTAGGTGTAAAGGTGCACGGTTAAACAACAGGCTTGGTCAGAATTATTGCGGAGCCTTCCATGAACACCCCAGTGTTGCATTGGCATGTTGAAAACCAGGAATAAATCAGTGAATTATCTCGCACTACATCGACCAGTATACGGGCGTGAAAAATTTGGAGAACCAAAGGCATCGATGGTTTGTTGGATAACCATGCGAAGACAACAGCAAATGTCGCCAAGCTACCAGCGCGGGAAATTAACTGTTTTGATGGAGCTGACAAAGGTGTGCAGAAAAATGGAATTGGTTCCCATCGGTGCATGACTCTGCAGCTCGAGTTGTTGGCATTGTGTTCCTGATCGAGCCTCGACGCAAGTTATAAAACCTCTCATTATAGCTGAATGAAATTCTGTGTAACGCATCGCTTCAGAGCACAGGAAATATCGTGTGGAACGATGCCCAGCACCTCGTTTATTGAAAACCTAGAACTAACAAGGAACAGGAGACTTAAAGTGCACGAAAAACATTTGCCACCGGTGTTATCCACCTGGTCTAACAATAAGCTACTGTAGCGGTAGACCCTTCACCTATATGGTGTCAAACACTCATGTATGTGTACTATACATATCCTTGGAAAAGTTGGCCACCGTAATGAAATACCCTTTAAACCAAAGGAGTCACGTGGCACATAATCTTCGTTGTCTGCACTGTTCATACATGGTTGTTCACTTAACTTAGGCTAAACATTAAAAATATACAAATGCAACGTAGCTGGACTGAAGCAAGATAATGTTGTTCGCCGTCGCTTGGAGATACTCGGAATGTTTTTTTTGCGTACCACCCAATTACATAATTAGTACTAAATAATAATGAACCTCTCAATTATTATGATTACATGAAAGTGTCAACGAGAACATTGTAGAGCAACATGAAAAACTCCAGATGCAACTTCCTGTTGCTTAATGCGTGCTACTGTAAAGATTTTCCGAGCGTGAAAGAAGGCCCGCGAATACACGCAATATTACCGCGCGACTGGGCTCTCGAGTTTATTCTCTGATGTGCACGCTGTAAAACGTAGGCTATGAAACGTACACACGATTGATAGGTTATATTTCGAAAAAACTATTCCAGTACTGCGTGGAACAGTTTTTCGTAGGATCCGCACAAGATAGCTACTGCGACGTGCCACGATTTTGACCTTTTGGCTGCTGTGATTTGCTACGATGCTACGACTAGCTTCCCCGCCCTGTTGCTCCCTGGGGAGACGTGAACGGTGCCGAAATGATGACTGCTCTTTCCCGACAAACGAGAATAAGCTAATGGATCGAGTCCAGCTGTTGTGGCTGCAGATAGCGTGCGACCCTTGGCTCCTGACCTCTGAAGCTCGTAGTTTTTCCGCTTAGCTGGCAGAGTTACGTCGCTATCTTTGGCTGCGCCTTGTTTTCTCTCAAGGAATACGAGACGCACCTTTGTTTCTTCTTTTTTCCTGCGCAAATTGCTCTCTCTTCAAGAACGGTGGTGGTTGCTGTTGCTGTGCTATTGGCATTTCATACTTTTGAACTTTTGTTATGTGCAACAGCCTGGAAGGTAACTCAGATGGAATTGCTGTGTGAAGAATATGCCCAGAATTCTGATTTTCTAATTTTATGCCCTGGCCGAATCGTCTTAGTAGACGAACCTGCACGGGGCTGACTGTGGCGGATTTGTTAAATTTTGTCTAATAATCATCCGCACACATGCTGTGCGGACCCAATTTCTTGAGAAGCAGGCCTCGACATTCCGGAAACATGATTTCTTCAGTCTTCCGATGGAATCAGTGTTTCATGGAACACGCTGGAAAAGAGGTGTGTTAGCTCGAACATGTGAAGCTGTGCTGCATTGTTGGCACCAAGTTATTCGCTTGTATCTCTTAACAAAAGAAGTCGCACATGAACTTGTAAAAGGGGACATTTCTTGCCCTCAGTATTTCGATCCCTCTTTTGCATAAGTCCAAGATAGAACCTATGTTTGTGATGTTCGTACGGTGAATGTGTTTTTGTTTTTCCTCATTTTGAATAGGTGTGCTGGTATATGACTCTATAAATATGCCCTATTTTAGTACAAGATATTTAGGATAGAATTTCCTATTTATTCATTAATAATTGTAGACCTTTGACCTATACGCATACTTCTTACTATATTGTTGTAGTTCAGTTTGTGTAACTAAAAAGAAATTGTGCTAGGGTACTTCCAACGAAATCATTTATAGTGAATGCGTCAGGAGGGAGCAATGATTTAGCACTAATAATAGTTTTGTGTTCTAGAGAGAAAGTTGTAGGTTTTAGGAGGTACATATTTTATATCTTGTCTTTGTTATTCTTTATTAATGGAAGATGCCTAGAAGTGATTTTTGTATTTTTGTTTTGATTATTCCGTGGTTATAAATTATTTGAAAATGTTTTTCAAAACGTCTCATTAGTTACCTTAGGGCCGTTGAGTCTCAAGAAAATTTCTCTTTATTAGAGATATATTTGTTTTGAAACTCTACGTTAACTCCTTTCTTTCGTCTTTTTTAAGCGGACAGATTCACAGGTAACAACACAAGTTTTCTTCAGTGGAGCCTCCAGTACTATCGTATGTTGCTTGAATATGAAACCTTGAAAAATAAGTTGGAAAATGTTGATGTCCAGAAATGGATTGCGTGCTAGAAAGTCAAATGAACAATGAGATTATAATAATTTAACATGTGTATCCACTGCAGTAGATGTCTTTTATTAGTAAGATATTGTAACTCCGGGTTCCATTTTTGTGTTTATTCCTGAGTTAATATTTTCTTAATATATGATTTTGTTACGGGTATGCTTATTTATATTTAGAAATTCGTAGCGAATTTTTCGTTTTCTACATTTCATGAATACCTGTGTATGTCAGTTAAACAAGGTTGAGTGATAAGCAGATTTTATCTTGTATTTTTGTACGAATAAATCTGTACTTTGACGATTTTTAGACATCGTAATAAGGACAGGCTGTACGGTGAAATTTGAAAATATTTGGAACTTTCTTGGACTAGAAAAAAATTTCTGTCTCTCTCGTATTCGAGAGTAGACATACGCATGAAATGGCTACCGGCAACGCAGATTGGTTGGAGATGATACTAGCCAGAATCTTAAAATGGGTGTAGTGCATGTTCGCAACGGCACACCCCACCACACCACACCGCAGCACGCCATACTGTGCACTGGTCCATATGGACGCTGCCCTGCTAGAAGAAGAAAACCGGCTGAAGGCGGCACGACAGGTAGCGAAAGACGCGAGAGAGACAGAGTGCACTGCCCAGCTAGGAGAAGAAAAACACCTGAAGGAGGCGCCACGCAGCGTTGCGCCATCTCTGGAGGCGACGCAAAACCGTGCCGCGGAACTCACGGACCACTGGCGTTCAAAAGAGTACCGGCAACCCTGTCTCAGCGCCAAAAGATGAAAATCAAGTCTACGGTGCCCTGTATCTGCCTTTTGAACCTCACTATTGCAAATGACAAATAAAGCTTCAGCGTACTAGAAGTTACAGCTTGAGGGATATTGTGAACAAACATTAGGAAGACATCGGAAGCAATATTTTTGTAACTCGTTTGGGCAGCAACTAGCGTATGTAATGCGGTCATGTACAAAGGGTTGTGGGTCAGAGACCACTGTTTCTTAACTTTTGACAGGTTGCCCGGATGATCTCGTGTTGTTCTCGCGGCGATGCCCGGATGTTCTCGTTTCAGTGCCCGGATAACGGCTCCGGCTTTTGGCTCAATATCACTTGAAGGTCGCCGACAACGGGAGATAAAAGCACTTTATGCTTTATATATTTTGTATCTTCTTATGTGGTTACAGGTGCCGCTTCAAAATTACTTGAGTAGGTGGATATATTATATAACTTTTGATCACAACTTTTCTTTTCTTGCTTCACAACTGGAAATGGGGCTTAAGGTTTCCGTTTATCTTGCGACCCATCTATGTATATGTAATTGTATTCTGTAATAATTGGTTCGGTTAAGCAAACAACTGATTTTCTGTTGGCTTGAATTTGCCTTATGTAAACTTTGTAAGTGATGTTTGATTTATAATATTTTACCTTGACAATGAAATATTTCTTGAGAGTAATTCCAAAAATTTTATTTTCTTTCAATTCATTAAGTATACATGAAATATATTGCAAAAAACATACAGTGTGCTACTTAAAAATATGTTGAATCCTTTACAATATTTTATTTCAAATATTCTGTGGATACTATTTTCTGATAATGCGCTATTTTACGTGCACAAGATTGGGGATGCATGTTTATTTTTTTTCAAAGTGGGCGAATAGTGCCGTCACAGTCAATGAGGTCAACGCCGAACGAATCAATCAAGTATGTTGCGTTTCTGTTTTTTTTTCTTGAGGCTACTGAACAGATGTGACAAAAGCATATCGCATACAGTAATGCACACACCATGTGAAAAACTTATAAAAGCTGTTTTAAAAAAGCTTGTATGTAAATTTAAGAAGGGACGCCACATTCCCATCACTTTCCACCAACCTGAATTGCCTTTATTTGCCTGGGTTGTACCCAGAAATGAAATAGAACAGAAAAACAACTGTTCAAACACACATTTTCAAAGGAACCATCATGTATCATGCACGGCATAGGGCGATGCAGGCAGAAGAAAAATTCTGTTTGGACCGATGATGGAGTAGGAAGTGGTTCAGAGGGTTTTGAGGGGGATGAGAGAGAATTGATCTCTCTGAGGTCCAAGTGCTCAAAGGATGGCCGTGTTGAAAAGCGGAAAAATGATTTTAAAAGCCCATTACAAGACTGTGATCTTTGAAAGCCTACCAGGATTACCTGGCTGAGGCGAGGCTTTAATAAAAATAAAAAATAAAACCTTCATAACGACAAGAGACGTTCTTGTGTAACCCGGCTCTCTTGAATACTTGTATAGCTTGCAGATCTTTAGTATAGGTATCGTCTTTCTTGTTTATTTCTTCTTGAACTTCTAGTCTTTCATGCACCTGGGGCGCTATAACGTAAAATGATTCTAAACTGTTTTGATTCCAATTTCTGCAATCAGCCTCCACGATTGGTCAAAACATTTTCGGGCCACTCCCAACTTCGCCTGTCTGTCACGCGACGTCACGAAAACCGCGATAGCTCCCCATCTGATATAACGTGTACACACTGATTATGCATAACTAAACCGCACAAAAGAAAAATAATAATTCCGGATTCGACGCCTTTTCATCATTAGCCCTCTGCTATTGGTCGAATCTTTTCTGGCTACGCCCACTTCGCCTGTCTGTCACGCGACCTCACAAAACAGCGAAAAATCACACGTCAAAGTGACGTGTACGCGAAAAAAATGCATTAATACGCCGAACAAAACTGGAAATTTTTCTGAATAGTCACAGACTGCCCCGTTCCGAAAGGAATAGAAGATGGCTTCCCGCCGATCACTCAGGCCCTCGATACTCGCACCTGCCGGTGAGCATGTATTAATTTGCGCATGATAAAGCTTTTTGCGTGGCAGTAAAACGTTATCGAGCCCTTTCGGCATGAATACGACATCGCTCTGCCAACTCTTCCTTGTTGAGGATCCGTTTTAGCGGCATTCTTATCCTTCTGTTGCACGCCGCCGTGATTTTAGACCAGCCACAGCAAGCTAAGAAAGGCGAAGCGGACCAATCGGAGAAGCCGGCACCACCCTCTTCATGCAGTTATCTATTTTCAGTGTGCTAACACGGCCCCATCGAAACCCTCTCCACTAGAGCGTGCTCCTCGCCTCTTGTCAGCCAATTAGATAAAAAAAAACACTGAGTGTAGACAATGTTATTGGTTTTGAAAGGGAACAAAGGTGACCTCCTAGAAACGAGGAGAGTGTTTGATTGGGTTGTTCAGACAACGCTGCGGGTCAGCGCCCGATGCTTGCGTCGGTGGTTACGAAAATTTGACGTCAGGAATTTTGGAATCAAAACAGTTTGGAATCATTTTACGTTATAGCGCCCCTGGCGCTGGTATATATGAATCTCTTTTCGAATGACGTCAGCATTGTACAATAAAACTATTTATTCGTGTAGTTATTATCCGTTTCATCTTTTCCGTAAAGCAAAAAAAAAATACAAAACTCTAACGTATCATTGCCCTAACAAGACCAGAGCTCAAACAACCCGAGTCAGTCGTTTTCCACATATGGAACAGCCACAGGGGTTTATGGTTGGCGTAACGTTGTATCTTATGTAAAGCACTCAAACGAGACGGACAAAGCCGTTCCTCCATTTTGCTGAAGCTCCGCGTTCTTCTTTTATTCTGTCCCCGATACTCATGCCACATCGTCGTCCTCTGGGCGGCAGTCCACATTCACCGGCGCGTATGACTACATCCCTCCTAAGATGGTTGCGGGATGGTGTTCCCAAATGAGCTAGCTTCAACTGTCTTCAGCCAGAATCTCGTAGTAAGCTGAATTGACGATTCCTTGCTGGCTTGCTGTCTTGGTGACAATGTACGGATCATAAAATTGGCGCTTGGGGGAGATGCTGAATCCATCATTGACGAATATAAAACTTCCAGGTTAAATCGCAGGCAGCTTACGGTAGTGCCTAGCGCCGAAGTCCTACTTTATTCCAAATTTATATTTCTTGGGTTGTTCCGCTGTCTAGGGTATCTCCGGAAGAGTAACGCGACCGGCGATTCCTAACCGGTTTGTGCAGGAAGCCTTTGCACAAAGTTACTTATTCAAGCGGTTCTAACTTTCGCACAGTCGTTATCCTTGATACTTGCCGGGATCCAAACACAACTATCCAAGACACTGACAAAATTTAATGAAAATAGGGAAAACGATACGTGCACTCTGTGGCAAACATTTCGATGTTTCTGGCTTGAACAGAAGCATTGGTAATAATTATTGAACTGTTTTTTTTTCTCTTTCGATGCTTAATACGAGAATTGTACGGCCGCTTTCATCTATTAACTACGCAAACGAATTTGTTCGTATTGGAGAAAATATAGCAGTGAACTTTGAGTAATACGTTTGTAAAGTTAAATTGTGTGGCTATATTATGGTTCTTGTAATAAATTACTTATGCAAGGGCTCCGGAGCTTTATGAGTGTGTTTTATCCGCGGCGAAAAATTTATTCAGCTGACTTGGCGGAAATACAAATGTCACCGAAATCAAGTTAATAAACTTGGGGGCTACGAAATCAGAAATTTGTGTGTCACATTCAACGCATGTTGATAAAATAGGGCGTTTTTGAAAAAAAAATTATGCTTGAAAGTGCCACACTGCCGTTTAGGGCACATTTCCTAATGTCCCGAGAGGTCTCTGCGCTATAGAACATTTATATTTTGAACAAATGCGTGGTATGTTAACTGCTATGTGTCCAGAAATTTTCGCTTGCCTGGCCTATGGAGAAGCGTTACAAATAATTATTGAACTGTTGTTTTTTTAGGCTTTTTAGTCCATGATATGATGTTCACCTGGGGTCATCACTGAAATAAACGAGGCGGCTTCTTTATGTTTGGTTACAGTAAGGGCTAGGTAATGGCTTAGGTGTAAGAAAAGTTGAAAATCAGTTAATTATTTGGGGCATTTGCAAGAACTTAAGTATGCAAGCGCTCTGGACCGTTATGATGGTGTATTAGGAGCGCAGCTGAACGCAGCCTGCTACCCTGAAAGCACTACAAATGCCACCGATATTCAATTTAGCGAAAATGGGTGGAATGCTATTGCGTATCTGTGTGAATATAAATGCTTTTCAATGAAATAAAGCCTCTGTAAAAAACGCCTAAATAATTGTTACAAAGTGTCATATATCCGGCTCTCATCTATATATGCTTCCAAATGTCGCGACATGCCTGTAGGCATCGTCTATATTGGCCAAAAAATGCAAGGTTTAAGAAAAAGGATAAGCGGAAAAAGGCAAGTGAAATATCGGCCAAAGTTTTCACATTCTTGGCCTAATTAAAAGCATTGGGAATAATTACTGAACGCCCTTTCTTTCCTTTTTTGTGCATCATACGACGTTTCCAGTTGATTTCTCAGCTGTCCTCGGTGAACTAAACAAGATACTTGTTTATATTGACTCAAAATGAGGGGCACGTAATAGCTAATCTGCAAACAAAGTATTATATGTAGGGACTAATTGCGGCATTGGCAGTAAATCACGCATGCAAGCGATTCAGAGCTTTATAACTGTGCTTTACGAACAACGCAAAATTTATGATGCTAGCTTGGGAAAGCTGTGAACCCATCAGATGTAAAGTTTAGCGAAATGAGAGGATGAGGAACCTACGGCCAACGTTCTGGCGAAGTAAACCGTGTGCCGATGAATCACTGCCTTTGAAAAATTCATTACCAAGCGCTGGAAAGCGTTATATGCGGGCAAGGTTTGAAACGCTAGAGTGGTATATGGGATAATTTTTCAAGTATTTCGTTCAGTTATAGGCTACTAAAACATTATTGCAAGTTCTCGGGATAAGCAGCTTCGCTGGAACTTGCGTTATGATTCTGGAAGGTCGCACACATATGCTGTATTCTTTTTTTGTGTTGGGGGACACCATATCTGTGACTATCAGCGACCAAGTCCGCATGAACGGAACAACTGTTTTCCTTACCTACAAGTACTAGTTGGCATGGCTTTCTAATTTACCGTCACCTGTTCAGTAATTCATAGTGCACCAATAAGCTTCTCTTTGTAGTTAACTGTGATGTGCTGCAAGAGTAGCTCTTTCCTCATACCGTGAATGCATATTTATTCGTACCCTTCAAGCTTTAGAAGCCGCTATACTAGTGGTTCTATACTATACTAGCTCTATACTAGCGCAGCAATTTTATATTGACGGCAAAAATTTGCGCTGCTGAGCGTAAAGTCGCCGGATCGAATCCCGGCCGCTGCGGCTGCGGTGCAGGATAAATGCAAAAACGCCCCTGTGATTGCGTTATAGGGCATGTTAAAGAACCCCAGGTGGTCAAAATTAATCTGGAGCCCTCCACTGCGGCGTGCCTCATAATTAGAACTGGTTTTGGCACGTAAAACCCAGAAAGAAGAAGAAAATTCGGGAGACGCTTAAGCTTCGCCTTTAAGAGTAGAACGCGGTAGCATTCAAAGATCTCTGAATACTTCTCACGCTTCCCGGCAGCTTATGTGGCCGTAATGTTTAACAGGAAACGCTGGCGGCGAACGCTATGAAGGCGAGAGTTCTGGTTGTGTTAACAGTGGAGCTGTTTGAGGTTTTGGTGGCGCCGCGTAGCATAGAGCAGCAACTGCGCCTGGCGATGACGTCACGACGCGTTGACGTCACCGCGGATGCGGAGCTTAGTCGTGACGTCACCGGGAGATAAAGGGTCGGAGCCACCGCGACCGCGGCAGAACTCTCGTTGACTGTGTGGTGAAGTACGTACAGGCAGCCTTGACACGGGACGACCTAAGAAGATCCGGACACCCGAAGAAGAAGCCGCTCGCGTCGTACGGTCAAAGAGAATCTGCGCGTCGGCGGCGAGCCAGTTGGGAATACCGTGCTTAGCAGTACTTAGCATTTCCTAACAAAACTTAGCGAAGCCTAGTAAAAGCTGGAAGAAGCTAGGTAGATCACCAACTAGAGCACTGCACGGGTTCGGGCTTACCCGAAAGCCCGGGCACGGCACGGCCCACGAGCCGGGCCGGGTAGGGCAGTTTTTTCAACGGCTCGGGCCGGGCTCGGGCACGGCATGAGCTTTTGGACCCGGGCCCGGGCCGGGCTCGGGTTTTTTGACGCAAGCCCGGGCCGGGCTCGGACTTTCTGGTGGTGTGCATGTAACGAGCAGCGAGTTATCCTCGCGCGTCTCGACTCTGAAAAACATATCTTTTTCGGTCTCAGCCGGGCTCGGGCCTAAAGTAAAGGGGTGGCGGGCCGGGCCGGGCGGGTAACGTAGATTATTTCCGCGCCCGGGCCGGGCCGGGTCTCGCCATAAAACTTTTGATCGGGCTCGGGCGGGCAGCCCAAAGTAAAAACGGGCCGGGATCGGGACCGGGCAGAAACAATGGGCCAGTGCAGTGCTCTACTCCCATGCTCCGCTGGGGCGCACGCCGCTCTGTGATTGGCAGAAAGGCGGCGCGCACCGCGCCACTGGCGCCATGGTCACTGCCTAACGGGGCCCTTAAAGCTGTCGCTTTAGCATATGTTCCCTCGACGCGCGTTGGCCCTGCCGCCATCCTTTTGTAGAAAGGGGGAAGGAGGTAGAAGTTCAGCTAGCCAACGTAGAAATGAAGCTTAGGGACACCATTCAGCAAAGAAATGCTGAACGCTTCGATGCGAGCACCGCGAACGGCGCTGACTCCAAAGCGAGGACAGCTAAGGACGCCGAAACCACCGCGCCGGAAAGCAGTAGCGGACACGTCAGTGATGGTCACGAATGGACCTACGACTTACGTGCCGACCGAGGAAGTAGACAACAGGGCCAAGGTCAAGGATACGACAGGAGGGGAAGGCTTGACGGTCTCAGGTGCAACTTTCGGCGGCGAGGAGGAGGAAAAGCGTCGCGTTGTCTTTGTTGGGGATTCCAACATGCCTAAATTAAGTACAGGTTAGTGCGCTTCCGGGAAAGCCGCTTAGGGAAGTGATAGCGAAAGCCAAGCAACAGGTGGTTGGACACAAATCAGGAGAAGCAGCTAGTGGTCAGTGCACTAATGCACTGACACTGCTGCCGATTATTATTGGTCCCCCTGGCCTCCGTCAAGCTGTATGCTTACAGCTTTTTTGCCAGGGGAGCCTTCAACACAACTTTGTATGTGTTGTGAATAAAATTGAATTGAATTGAATTGAATTGGTCGACGGGGAGGGGGGGGGGGGGGGGTCAGGGATCGGGGTGTGTTACAGTGCACACGCTTTCCGTGATAAGCGCCAGTGTTGACCGCGCATGCGCCATTCTCTCCCTTTGTTTTTCCCCTGCCCTTTACCTCTTTTTGTTTGGTATATATTGGCTACGGAAGATAAACGTGGCTGTTCTGCATGGTGACACGGACCACTTTTTGTCAGAGGTGGCGTGACCGCCGCCAAGGAAGGAAGGAAAGAGTGGAGAAGGAAAGGCAGGGAGGTTAACCAGTTCAGGACAACCGGTTTGCTACCCTACACATGGGAGCGGGGTGAGGGGGAATGAAAGATGGGGAGGAGAGAGAGAGAGAGAGCACATAACGTACACAGCACACACATCGTCAGTCAGAGTCCGTCACTCTTGCGTGATGCGTGACATCACTGTCATAGCCGCTTGTCCAAGCCCGTTTCCTTTAAAAACCTAAGCAGTCCCTTCGTTGCTTTCAGCTGCGATGTCTTCTGTCGACGACACGCGAGAATGGTTTCAATTGACAGTGGTCGATTGTCCAGGTGTGCTAGAACGGACGCGTCTCGGAACATTATATTCAGGACAGTCGCATAGAATATGTTCTAGCGTCTCCTCGCAAAGACAGGCATTGCAAAAAGGGTTGTCGGCCATTCCAATGAGGAATGAATAAGATTTCGTGAATGCCACCCCTAGCCATAAGCGATAAAGCATAGTGGCCTCTTTTCGGCGGAGTCCAGTTGGCATACATAGATGCATCAAAGAGGGCAGGTGGTAGTGACGATTGCTCCGGTTGGTCTGGCTGCTTGGTGTGCACCATAGAGAGAGCGTGATCTCCTGTGCAAGCACTCGAAGTCTGCTGGCTGCGTCGGACCGTGAGAGCGGTATGGCCTCTTCCTGTGTGTCGTCAAGAGCTGCCCGAGCGGCATTATCGGCGTTTTCATTCCCTATGACGCCGCAGTGACTTGGAAGCCACTGAAACGTCACGTGGTGTCCTTTCTCCTGTGATGTATGGAGTAAGTATCTAATATCGAATACGAGCTGTTCGTATGGCCCGCGACGCAGAGCTGATAGCACAGATTGTAGGGCTGCCTTTGAGTCACTGAAGATTGACCATTGTCGAGGTGACTCCCGATTGACGAAACGAAGTGCCGCACGAAGAGCAGCTAGTTCCGCAGATGTCGATGCCGTTGGGTGGTCAGTCCTGAAGCTAATGGTAATAGCTCTTGCTGGGACAACCACAGCACCGGACGAACACTGGAGGTTTGTGGAACCATCAGTATAAATATGTACACTGTCCGCATACCTCTCGTGTAGAAGAAGCAGAGAAAGTTGTTTCAGCACAGGTGACGACAGCTCAGATTTCTTCTTGATTCCTGGTACACTGAGATGTACTGTGGGGCTAATAAGACACCAAGGGGGTATCGATGGTTTAGATGCAGCGGTGAAGCCCGAGGGAAGTTTGTCGTTGTACTTGATGATAGTTTTAGAGAACGATGCTTGGCGCCGGTCCGAAGGTAGTGTTGCAAGGTGGTGATAGGGGGCACGTGCAAAATGTCTGATGTGCGTTCTCAGGGCTTCCACCGTAATGTGAGTTTGCATCGGATGGTCCCGAGAAATCGCAATAGTTGCCTCTGTTGACGTGCATCTGGGTAAACCAAGGCAAACTCTGAGTGCTTGAGCTTGTTCTGCCTGCAGAACACGAATATTTGTCTTGCAAGTGTTGTTCAGTACAGGTAGACTATATCTTAAAAACCCGAGAAAGAGAGCTCTGTAGAGTTTCAGCATTGCCTCTACTGACATCCCCCATGTCTTTCCTGTCAAGTATTTAAACAACTGGGAAGTTGCTGTCAGGCGCCGTTTCATGTAGGCCACGTGTGGGCTCCAACAGAGGTCTCGGTCAATGATTACGCCAAGAAACCTGTGGGTTCTGACATAGGAAATGGTCTGCCCACTGATTGAGATGACATAAGGCGTCATTGGTTTGCGAGTAAATGCCACTAGTGCGCATTTTTCTGGTGATATGCTGAGACCTTGTTTACACAATAGCTCGCTGTCAAAGTTGCTGCTCTTTGAAGCCGCGCACGTATCTGAGGACGTGTGACTGCCGAAGTCCAGACACAGATGTCGTCTGCGTATATTGAAATCTTGATGGTAGTTGGTAAGTATTCAGCAAGTCCAAGAAGAGCGAGGTTGAATAGCGTCGGGCTGAGAGCACCGCCTTGAGGAACGCCTCTGCTCGTATAGCGTCGCGTAGTCGGGCCATCGTCAGTTAACACAAAGAATGATCTTGCAGATAGGTAACTTGCAACCCACAAGAAGACTCGACCACCTAGGCCAACCGTCGCAAGAGCATCGAGAATGGACTCATGTAATACGTTATCGTATGCGCCTTTCACATCTAAGAATAAAGCTGCAGATAATCGCTTACGGGACCTTTCGTGCTGAACATACGAAACGAGATCAACTACATTGTCGATGGAAGAGCGGTCACGTCGGAAACCAGCCATGGAATTCGGATAAATCTTGTAGTGTTCAAGGTACCATTCTAGGCGGCCAAGGAGCATCCGTTCCATTACCTTGCCTACACAGCTGGCCAGCGCTATTGGGCGGTAAGAGGTGAGCTCGAGTTGGGATTTGCCCTGCTTCAAGAGTGGCACCA